>NC_052334.1:2809690-2864372 GCF_016432855.1 Salvelinus namaycush
GCTGGATCGGGACTATCTTTAGGATGTCATCTCTACAACAGCCTGGTTGTGTTCAAACTGCATTACAAGACTTTTATTAAAAATACTTTTATTCAAACAAAATTAATGGTTATTGCAAAAGGTATAGCAGCTCTCTTTACTGTCCTACAGCTTCGAGGACGGTTGGAAAAATAATGGATATAGTTATTGAACCAACACAATATGCTACTGTGACAATGTGAGGGTTTAAAGTACGGGACAGGCAGAAGCCTTAAACCTGACCCTGTGTAACACCAAAGATGTACTCTTTAAAATAGGAATGCAATTGTAAAGCCACCATATAGCCAACATATTAAAATGTGACTTTTATTTTTCTCGTCTTTGCTTGTTGATTGTATTTACACAGATGGCTTTTGGTTAATTTACTGTTGTTTATTTGCAGGTTGATGAAACTGATCCATATGATGTGTATGTTTTTATCTGATATGAAACCAGGTTAGACAGGTCCCAGATCTGTTTGCGACGTCTTCCTTGACATTGACCATAGCATTTGGAAAGACAGCACAAACAGATCTGGGACCAGGCTAGGTAATGACCATAGGAGTTGGCAAGACTGCACAAACAGATCTGGGACCAGGTGCAATGCTCCTATCATCTGTATAATCTGTTCTCGACCAGAAAACCTCATCAGATTCACTATAAACAACATCTCGCTGGAAATTATAGAAATTAACCAATATAACTCAACACGTGACCCTGTGGAAAAGACTAACCAATATAACTCAACACGTGGCCCTGTGGAAAAGAATAACCAATATAACTCAACACGTGGCCCTGTGGAAAAGAATAACCAATATAACTCAACACGTGGCCCTGTGGAAAAGAATAACCAATATAACTCAAACGTGGCCCTGTGGAAAAAACTAACCAATATAACTCAACACGTGGCCCTGTGGAAAAGACTAACCAATATAACTCAACACGTGGCCCTGTGGAAAAGAATAACCAATAACTCAACACTGGCCCTGTGGAAAAGATTAACCAATATAACTCAACACGTGGCCCTGTGGAAAAGAATAACCAATATAACTCAACACGTGGCCCTGTGGAAAAGATTAACCAATATAACTCAACACGTGGCCCTGTGGAAAAGATTAACCAATATAACTCAACACATGGCCCTGTGGAAAAGAATAACCAATATAACTCAACACGTGGCCCTGTGGAAAAGATTAACCAATATAACTCAACACGTGGCCCTGTGGAAAAGAATAACAATATAACTCAACACGTGGCCCTGTGGAAAAGAATAACCAATATAACTAAACACGTGGCCCTGTGGAAAAGACTAACCATTATAAACTCAACACGTGGCCCTGTGGAAAAGAATAACCAATATAACTCAACACGTGGCCCTGTGGAAAAGATTAACCAATATAACTCAACACGTGGCCCTGTGGAAAAGATTAACCAATATAACTCAACACGTGGCCCTGTGGAAAAGAATAACCAATATAACTCAACACGTGGCCCTGTGGAAAAGATTAACCAATATAACTCAACACGTGGCCCTGTGGAAAAGATTAACCAATATAACTCAACACGTGGCCCTGTGGAAAAGACTAACCAATATAACTCAACACGTGGCCCTGTGGAAAAGACTAACAATATAACTCAACACGTGGCCCTGTGGAAAAGACTAACCAATATAACTCAACACGTGGCCCTGTGGAAAAGACTAACCAATATAACTCAACACGTGGCCCTGTGGAAAAGACTAACCAATATAACTCAACACGTGGCCCTGTGGAAAAGAATAACCAATATAACTCAACACGTGGCCCTGTGGAAAAGATAACCAATATAACTCAACACGTGGCCCTGTGGAAAAGATTAACCAATATAACTCAACACGTGGCCCTGTGGAAAAGAATAACCAATATAACTCAACACGTGGCCCTGTGGAAAAGATTAACCAATATAACTCAACACGTGGCCCTGTGGAAAAGATTAACCAATATAACTCAACAGTGGCCCTGTGAAAGACAACCAATATAACTCAACACGTGGCCCTGTGGAAAAGAATAACCAATATAACTCAACACGTGGCCTGTGGAAAAGATAACCAATATAACTAACACGTGGCCCTGTGGAAAAGATTAACCAATATAACTCAACACGTGCCCTGTGGAAAAGATTCACCAATATAACTCAACACGTGGCCCTGTGGAAAAGAATAACCAATATAACTCAACACGTGGCCCTGTGGAAAAGATTAACCAATATAACTCAACACGTGGCCCTGTGGAAAAGATTAACCAATATAACTCAACACGTGGCCCTGTGGAAAAGACTAACCAATATAACTCAACACGTGGCCCTGTGGAAAAGATAACAATATAACTCAACACGTGGCCCTGTGGAAAAGACTAACCAATATAACTCAACACGTGACCCTGTGGAAAAGAATAACCAATATAACTCAACACGTGGCCCTGTGGAAAAGAAAATAACCAATATAACAACACGTGGCCCTGTGGAAAAGAATAACCAATATAACTCAACACGGGGCCCTGTGGAAAAGAATAACCAATATAACTCAACACGTGGCCCTGTGGAAAAGATTAAACAATATAACTCAACACGTGGCCCTGTGGAAAAGATTAACCAATATAACTCAACACGTGGCCCTGTGGAAAAGAATAACCAAATAACTCAACACGTGGCCCTGTGGAAAAGACTAACCAATATAACTCAACACGTGGCCCTGTGGAAAAGACTAACCAATATAACTCAACACGTGACCCTGTGGAAAAGAATAACCAATATAACTCAACACAAGGCCCTGTGGAAAAGATTAACCAATATAACTCAACACGTGGCCCTGTGGAAAAGAATAACCAATATAACTCAACACGTGGCCCTGTGGAAAAGAATAACCAATATAACTCAACACGTGGCCCTGTGGAAAAGATTAACCAATATAACTCAACACGTGGCCCTGTGGAAAAGACTAACCAATATAACTCAACACGTGGCCCTGTGGAAAAGACTAACCAATATAACTCAACACGTGGCCCTGTGGAAAAGATTAACCAATATAACTCAACACGTGGCCCTGTGGAAAAGAATAACCAATATAACTCAACACGTGGCCCTGTGGAAAAGAATAACCAATATAACTCAACACGTGGCCCTGTGGAAAAGAATAACCAATATAACTCAACACGTGGCCCTGTGGAAAAGATTAACCAATATAACTCAACACGTGGCCCTGTGGAAAAGACTAACCAATATAACTCAACACGTGGCCCTGTGGAAAAGAATAACCAATATAACTCAACACGTGCCCTGTGGAAAAGATTAACCAATATAACTCCAACACGTGGCCCTGTGGAAAAGATAACCAATATAAACTCAACACGTGGCCCTGTGGAAAAGATAACAAAATAACTCAACACGTGGCCCTGTGGAAAAGATTAACCAAATAACTCAACACGTGGCCCTGTGGAAAAGATAAACCAATATAACTCAACACGGCCCTGTGGAAAAGATTAACCAATATAACTCAACACATGCCCTGTGGAAAAGATTAACCAATATAACTCAACACGTGGCCCTGTGGAAAAGATTAACCAATATAACTCAACACGTGGCCCTGTGGAAAAGATTAACCAATATAACTCAACACGTGGCCCTGTGGAAAAGAATAACCAATATAACTCAACACGTGGCCCTGTGGAAAAGAATAACCAATATAACTCAACACGTGGCCCTGTGGAAAGAATAACCAATATAACTCAACACGTGGCCCTGTGGAAAAGATTAACCAATATAACTCAACACGTGGCCCTGTGGAAAAGATTAACCAATATAACTCAACACGTGGCCCTGTGGAAAAGACTAACCAATATAACTCAACACGTGGCCCTGTGGAAAAGATTAACCAATATAACTCAACACACCCTGTGGAAAAGACTAACCAATATAACTCAACACGTGGCCCTGTGGAAAAGAATAACCAATATAACTCAACACGTGGCCCTGTGGAAAGATTAACAATATAACTCAACACGTGGCCCTATGGAAAAGAATAACCAATATATCTCAACACGTGGCCCTGTGGAAAAGATTAACCAATATAACTCAACACGTGGCCTGTGGAAAAGAATAACCAATATAACTCAACACGTGGCCCTGTGGAAAAGATTAACCAAATACTCAACACGTGGCCCTGTGGAAAAGAATAACCAATATAACTCAACACGTGGCCCTGTGGAAAAGAATAACCAATATAACTCAACACGTGGCCCTGTGGAAAAGGAAAACCAATATAACTCAACACGTGGCCCGTGGAAAAGAAAACCAATATAACTCAACACGTGGCCCTGTGGAAAAGATTAACCAATATAACTCAACACGTGGCCCTGTGGAAAAGATTAACCAATATAACTCAACACGTGGCCCTGTGGAAAAGAATAACCAATAAAACTCAACACGTGACCCTGTGGAAAAGACTAACCAAAATAACTCAACACGTGACCCTGTGGAAAAGACTAACCAATATAACTCAACACGTGGCCCTGTGGAAAAGAATAACCAATATAACTCAACACGTGGCCTGTGGAAAAGATTAACCAATATAACTCAACACGTGGCCCTGTGGAAAAGATTAACCAATATAAATCAACACGTGGCCCTTGGAAAAGAATAACCAATATAACTCAACACGTGGCCCTGTGGAAAAGATTAACCAATATAACTCAACACGTGGCCCTGTGGAAAAGATAACCAATATAACTCACACGTGGCCTGTGGAAAAGAATAACATATAAACTCAACACGTGGCCCTGTGGAAAAGATTAACCAATATAACTCAACACGTGGCCTGTGGAAAAGAATAACCAATATAACTCAACACGTGGCCCTGTGAAAAGATTAACCAATATAACTCAACACGTGGCCCTGTGGAAAAGAATAACCAATATAACTCAAACACGTGGCCTGTGGAAAAGATTAACCAATATAACTCAACACGTGGCCTGTGGAAAAGATTAACAATATAACTCAACCGTGGCCCTGTGGAAAAGAAATAACAATATAACTCAACACGTGGCCCTGTGAAAAGATAACCAAATAACTCAACACGGCCCTGTGGAAAAGATTAACCAATATAACTCAACACGTGGCCTGTGGAAAAGATTAACCAATTAACTCAACACGTGGCCCTGTGAAAAGAATAACCAATATAACTCAACACGTGGCCCTGTGGAAAAGATTAACCAATATAACTCAACACGTGGCCCGTGGAAAAGATAACCAATATAACTCAACACGTGGCCTGGGAAAAGAATAACCAATATAACTCAACACGTGGCCTGTGGAAAAGAATAACCAATATAACTAACACGTGGCCCTGTGGAAAAGATTAACCAATATAACTCAACACGTGGCCCTGTGGAAAAGAATAACCAATTAACTCAACACGGTGGCCCTGTGAAAAGATTAACCAATATAAACTCAACACGTGGCCCTGTGGAAAAGAATAACCAATATAAACTCACACACGTGGCCCTGTGGAAAAGATTAACCAATAACTCAACACTGGCCCTGTGGAAAAGATAACCAATATAACTCAACACGTGGCCCTGTGGAAAAGATTAACCAATTAACTCAACACGTGGCCCTGTGGAAAAGATTAACCAATATAACTCAACACGTGGCCTGTGGAAAGAAAAACCAATATAACTCAACACGGGGCCTGTGGAAAAGATTAAACCAATATAACTCAACACGTGGCCCTGTGGAAAAGATTAACCAATATAACTAAACACGTGGCCTGTGGAAAAGACTAACCAATTAACTCAACACGTGGCCCTGTGGAAAGATAACCAATATAACTCAACACGTGACCCGTGGAAAAGATAACCAATATAACTCAACACGTGGCCCTGTGGAAAAGAATAACCAATATAACTCAACACGTGGCCCTGTGGAAAAGATTAACCAATATAACTCAACACGTGGCCCTGTGGAAAAGAATAACCAATATAACTCAACACGTGGCCCTGTGGAAAAGAATAACCAATATAACTCAACACGTGGCCCTGTGGAAAAGATTAACCAATATAACTCAACACGTGGCCCTGTGGAAAAGATTAACCAATATAACTCAACACAAGGCCCTGTGGAAAAGACTAACCAATATAAAATCAACACGTGGCCTGTGGAAAGAATAACAATAATAACTCAAACACGTACCTCCTGTCCTGTACCCTCCTGTCCTGTACCCACCTGTCCTGTGTCACCTGTCCTGTACTCTCTGTCCTGTAGTACCTGTCTGTACCCTCCTGTCCTGTACCCTCCTGTCCTGTACCCACCTGTCCTGTACTCTCCTGTCCTGTAGTACCTGTCTGTACCCTCCTGTCCTGTACCCTTGTCCTGTACCCACCTGTCCTGTACTCTCCTGCCTGTAGTACCTGTCCTGTACCCTCCTGTCCTGTACCCTCCTGTCCTGTACCCCTCCTGTCCTGGACCCCTCCTGTCCTGTACCCTCTGTCCTATACCCACCTGTCCTGTACCCTCCTGTCCTGTACCCTACTGTCCTGTATCTACCTGTCCTGTACCCACCTGTCCTGTACCCGCCCTGTCCTGTATCTACCTGTCCTGTACCCCACTGTGTCCTGTACCCACTTGTCCTGTACCCTCCTGTCCTGTACCCTCCTTCCTGTACCCACCTGTCCTGTACTCATCTGTCCTGTACCCACTTGTCCTGTACCCTCCTGTCCTGTACCCTTCTGTCCTGTACCCCTCCTGTCCTGTACCCACCTGTCCTGTATCTACCTGTCCTGTACCCTCCTGTCCTGTACCCTCCTGTCTGTACCCTCCTGTCCTATACCTACCTGTCCTGTACCCTCCTGTCCTGTATCGACCTGTCCTGTACCCTCCTGTCCTATACCCACCCTGTCCTGTAGTACCTGTCCTGGACCCTCCTGTCCTTTACCCTCCTGTCCTGTATCTACCTGTCCTGTATCTACCTGTCCTGTACCTATCTGTCCTGTACCCTCCTGTCCTGTACCCTCCTGTCCTGTATCTACCTGTCCTGTATCTACCTGTCCTGTACCCTCCTGTCCTATACCCACCTGTCCTGTAGTACCTGTCCTGTACCCTCCTGTCCTGTATCTACCTGTCCTGTACCCACCTGTCCTGTACTCTCCTGTCCTGTAGTATCTGTCCTGTACCCTCCTGTCCTGTACCCTCCTGTCCTGTACCCACCTGTCCTGTACCCTCCTGTCCTGTACCCTCCTGTCCTATACCCACCTGTCCTGTATCTACCTGTCCTGTACCCTCCTGTCCTGTACCCTCCTGTCCTGTATCCACCTGTCCTGTACCCTCCTGTCCTGTATCTACCTGTCCTGTATCTACCTGTCCTGTACCCTCCTGTCCTGTACCCTCCTGTCCTGTACCCTCCTGTCCTGTACCCTCCTGTCCTGTACCCTCCTGTCCTGTACCCACCTGTCCTGTACCCACCTGTCCTGTACCCACCTGTCCTGTACCCTCCTGTCCTGTACCCTCCTGTCCTGTACCCTCCTGTCCTGTACCCTCCTGTCCTGTACCCTCCTGTCCTGTATACTCCTGTCCTGTATCTACCTGTCCTGTACCTATCTGTCCTGTACCCTCCTGTCCTGTACCCTCCTGTCCTGTACCCTCCTGTCCTGTACCTACCTGTCCTGTACCTACCTGTCCTGTACCCTCCTGTCCTGTACCCACCTGTCCTGTACCCTCCTGTCCTGTACCCTCCTGTCCTGTACCCACCTGTCCTATAGTACCTGTCCTGTAGTCACCTGTCCTGTACCCTCCTGTCCTGTACCCTCCTGTCCTGTACCCTCCTGTCTTGTACCTACCTGTCCTGTACCTTCCTGTCCTGTACCCTCCTGTCCTGTACCCTCCTGTCCTGTACCCTCCTGTCCTGTACCCTCCTGTCCTGTATCTACCTGTCCTGTACCTACCTGTCCTGTACCTACCTGTCCTGTACCCACCTGTCCTGTACCCACCTGTCCTGTACCTACCTGTCCTGTACCCTCCTGTCCTGTACCCTCCTGTCCTGTACCTACCTGTCCTGTACCCACCTGTCCTGTACCCTCCTGTCCTGTACCCTCCTGTCCTGTACCCTCCTGTCCTGTACCCTCCTGTCCTGTACCCACCTGTCCTGTACTCTCCTGTCCTGTAGTACCTGTCCTGTACCCTCCTGTCCTGTACCCTCCTGTCCTGTACCCACCTGTCCTGTAGTCACCTGTCCTGTACTCTCCTGTCCTGTAGTACCTGTCCTGTACCCTCCTGTCCTGTACCCTCCTGTCCTGTACCCACCTGTCCTGTACTCTCCTGTCCTGTAGTACCTGTCCTGTACCCTCCTGTCCTGTACCCTCCTGTCCTGTACCCTCCTGTCCTGTACCCTCCTGTCCTGTACCCTCCTGTCCTATACCCACCTGTCCTGTACCCTCCTGTCCTGTACCCTCCTGTCCTGTATCTACCTGTCCTGTACCCACCTGTCCTGTACCCGCCTGTCCTGTATCTACCTGTCCTGTACCCACTTGTCCTGTACCCACTTGTCCTGTACCCTCCTGTCCTGTACCCTCCTGTCCTGTACCCACCTGTCCTGTACTCATCTGTCCTGTACCCACTTGTCCTGTACCCTCCTGTCCTGTACCCTTCTGTCCTGTACCCTCCTGTCCTGTACCCACCTGTCCTGTATCTACCTGTCCTGTACCCTCCTGTCCTGTACCCTCCTGTCCTGTACCCTCCTGTCCTATACCTACCTGTCCTGTACCCTCCTGTCCTGTATCGACCTGTCCTGTACCCTCCTGTCCTATACCCACCTGTCCTGTAGTACCTGTCCTGGACCCTCCTGTCCTGTACCCTCCTGTCCTGTATCTACCTGTCCTGTATCTACCTGTCCTGTACCTATCTGTCCTGTACCCTCCTGTCCTGTACCCTCCTGTCCTGTATCTACCTGTCCTGTATCTACCTGTCCTGTACCCTCCTGTCCTATACCCACCTGTCCTGTAGTACCTGTCCTGTACCCTCCTGTCCTGTATCTACCTGTCCTGTACCCACCTGTCCTGTACTCTCCTGTCCTGTAGTATCTGTCCTGTACCCTCCTGTCCTGTACCCTCCTGTCCTGTACCCACCTGTCCTGTACCCTCCTGTCCTGTACCCTCCTGTCCTATACCCACCTGTCCTGTATCTACCTGTCCTGTACCCTCCTGTCCTGTACCCTCCTGTCCTGTATCCACCTGTCCTGTACCCTCCTGTCCTGTATCTACCTGTCCTGTATCTACCTGTCCTGTACCCTCCTGTCCTGTACCCTCCTGTCCTGTACCCTCCTGTCCTGTACCCTCCTGTCCTGTACCCTCCTGTCCTGTACCCACCTGTCCTGTACCCACCTGTCCTGTACCCACCTGTCCTGTACCCTCCTGTCCTGTACCCTCCTGTCCTGTACCCTCCTGTCCTGTACCCTCCTGTCCTGTACCCTCCTGTCCTGTATACTCCTGTCCTGTATCTACCTGTCCTGTACCTATCTGTCCTGTACCCTCCTGTCCTGTACCCTCCTGTCCTGTACCCTCCTGTCCTGTACCTACCTGTCCTGTACCTACCTGTCCTGTACCCTCCTGTCCTGTACCCACCTGTCCTGTACCCTCCTGTCCTGTACCCTCCTGTCCTGTACCCACCTGTCCTATAGTACCTGTCCTGTAGTCACCTGTCCTGTACCCTCCTGTCCTGTACCCTCCTGTCCTGTACCCTCCTGTCTTGTACCTACCTGTCCTGTACCTTCCTGTCCTGTACCCTCCTGTCCTGTACCCTCCTGTCCTGTACCCTCCTGTCCTGTACCCTCCTGTCCTGTATCTACCTGTCCTGTACCTACCTGTCCTGTACCTACCTGTCCTGTACCCACCTGTCCTGTACCCACCTGTCCTGTACCTACCTGTCCTGTACCCTCCTGTCCTGTACCCTCCTGTCCTGTACCTACCTGTCCTGTACCCACCTGTCCTGTACCCTCCTGTCCTGTACCCTCCTGTCCTGTACCCTCCTGTCCTGTACCCTCCTGTCCTGTACCCACCTGTCCTGTACTCTCCTGTCCTGTAGTACCTGTCCTGTACCCTCCTGTCCTGTACCCTCCTGTCCTGTACCCACCTGTCCTGTAGTCACCTGTCCTGTACTCTCCTGTCCTGTAGTACCTGTCCTGTACCCTCCTGTCCTGTACCCTCCTGTCCTGTACCCACCTGTCCTGTACTCTCCTGTCCTGTAGTACCTGTCCTGTACCCTCCTGTCCTGTACCCTCCTGTCCTGTACCCTCCTGTCCTGTACTCTCCTGTCCTGTAGTACCTGTCCTGTACCCTCCTGTCCTGTACCCTCCTGTCCTGTACCCTCCTGTTCTGTACCCTCCTGTCCTGTACCTACCTGTCCTGTAGTACCTGTCCTGTACCCTCCTGTCCTATACCCACCTGTCCTGTACCCTCCTGTCCTGTACCCACCTGTCCTGTACCCTCCTGTCCTGTACCTACCTGTCCTGTACCCACCTGTCCTGTACCCACCTGTCCTGTACCCTCCTGTCCTGTACCCACCTGTCCTGTACCCACCTGTCCTGTACCCTCCTGTCCTGTACCCTTCTGTCCTGTACCCTCCTGTCCTGTACCCTTCTGTCCTGTACTCACCTGTCCTGTACCCTCCTGTCCTGTACCCACCTGTCCTGTACCCACCTGTCCTGTATCCTCCTGTCCTGTACCCTCCTGTCCTGTACCCACCTGTCCTGTACCCACCTGTCCTGTAGTCACCTGTCCTGTACCCTCCTGTCCTGTATCCACCTGTCCTGTACCCTCCTGTCCTGTACCTACCTGTCCTGTACCCACCTGTCCTGTTTCCTCCTGTCCTGTACCCACCTGTCCTGTACCCACCTGTCCTGTACCCACCTGTCCTGTACCCACCTGTCCTGTACCCTCCTGTCCTGTATCCTCCTGTCCTGTACTCTCCTGTCCTGTATCTACCTGTCCTGTACCCACCTGTCCTGTAGTCACCTGTCCTGTACCCTCCTGTCCTGTATCCACCTGTCCTGTATCCACCTGTCCTGTATCCACCTGTCCTGTACCCACCTGTCCTGTACTCTCCTGTCCTGTACCCACCTGTCCTGTACCCACCTGTCCTGTGCCCTCCTGTCCTGTACCCTCCTGTCCTGTACCCACCTGTCCTGTACCCACCTGTCCTGTACCTATCTGTCCTGTACCCTCCTGTCCTGTACCCACCTGTCCTGTAGTCACCTGTCCTGTACTCTCCTGTCCTGTAGTACCTGTCCTGTACCCTCCTGTCCTGTACCCTCCTGTCCTGTACCTACCTGTCCTGTACTCTCCTGTCCTGTAGTACCTGTCCTGTACCCACCTGTCCTGTACCCTCCTGTCCTGTATCCACCTGTCCTGTACCCACCTGTCCTGTATCCTCCTGTCCTGTACCCTCCTGTCCTGTACCCTCCTGTCCTGTACCCTCCTGTCCTGTACCCTCCTATCCTGTAGTCACCTGTCCTGTACCCTCCTGTCCTGTAGTACCTGTCCTGTAGTACCTGTCCTGTACCCTCCTGTCCTGTACCCTCCTGTCCTGTAGTACCTGTCCTGTAGTACCTGTCCTGTACCCTCCTGTCCTGTACCCTCCTGTCCTGTAGTACCTGTCCTGTACCCTCCTGTCCTGTACCCTCCTGTCCTGTACCCTCCTGTCCTATAGTACCTGTCCTGTAGTACCTGTCCTGTACCCTCCTGTCCTGTACCCACCTGTCCTGTATCCTCCTGTCCTGTACCCTCCTGTCCTGTACCCTCCTGTCCTGTACCCTCCTGTCCTGTACCCTCCTGTCCTGTACCCACTTGTCCTGTACCCTCCTGTCCTGTATCCACCTGTCCTGTTATCACCTGTCCTGTACCCTCCTGTCCTGTACCCTCCTGTCCTGTAACCACCTGTCCTGTACCCACCTGTCCTGTACCCTCCTGTCCTGTACCCTCCTGTCCTGTACTTACCTGTCCTGTACCCTCCTGTCCTGTACCCTCCTGTCCTGTACCCACCTGTCCTGTACCCTCCTGTCCTGTACCCTCCTGTCCTGTACCCTCCTGTCCTGTAGTCACCTGTCCTGTACCCTCCTGTCCTGTACCCTCCTGTCCTGTACCCACCTGTCCTGTACCCACCTGTCCTGTACCCACCTGTCCTGTAGTACCTGTCCTGTACCTACCTGTCCTGTACCTACCTGTCCTGTACCTACCTGTCCTGTGCCCTCCTGTCCTGTACCCACCTGTCCTGTACCTACCTGTCCTGTACCCACCTGTCCTGTACCCTCCTGTCCTGTACCCTCCTGTCCTGTACCCACCTGTCCTGTACCTACCTGTCCTGTACCTACCTGTCCTGTACCTACCTGTCCTGTACCCTCCTGTCCTGTACTCTCCTGTCCTGTACCTACCTGTCCTGTACCCTCCTGTCCTGTACCCTCCTGTCCTGTACCCTCCTGTCCTGTACCCTCCTGTCCTGTACCCTCCTGTCCTGTACCTACCTGTCCTGTACCCTCCTGTCCTGTACCCTCCTGTCCTGTACCCTCCTGTCCTGTACCCACCTGTCCTGTACTCTCCTGTCCTGTACCTACCTGTCCTGTACCCTCCTGTCCTGTATCCACCTGTCCTGTACCCACCTGTCCTGTACCCACCTGTCCTGTATCCTCCTGTCCTGTACCCACCTGTCCTGTACCCACCTGTCCTGTACCTACCTGTCCTGTACCTACCTGTCCTGTATCTACCTGTCCTGTATTCACCTGTCCTGTACCTTCCTGTCCTGTACCTACCTGTCCTGTACCTACCTGTCCTGTACCTACCTGTCCTGTACCTACCTGTCCTGTACCTACCTGTCCTGTACCCTCCTGTCCTGTACCCTCCTGTCCTGTACCCACCTGTCCTGTACCCACCTGTCCTGTACCCACCTGTCCTGTATCTACCTGTCCTGTACCCTCCTGTCCTGTATCCACCTGTCATGTACCCACCTGTCCTGTACCCTCCTGTCCTGTACCCTCCTGTCCTGTACCCTCCTGTCCTGTACCCTCCTGTCCTGTATCCACCTGTCCTGTACCTGCCTGTCCTGTATCCTCCTGTCCTGTACCCTCCTGTCCTGTACCCTCCTGTCCTGTATCCACCTGTCCTGTACCCACCTGTCCTGTACCCTCCTGTCCTGTACCCTCCTGTCCTGTACCCACCTGTCCTGTACCCTCCTGTCCTGTATCCACCTGTCCTGTACCTATCTGTCCTGTACCCTCCTGTCCTGTACCCTCCTGTCCTGTACTTACCGGTCCTGTACCCACCTGTCCTGTACCCTCCTGTCCTGTACCCTCCTGTCCTGTAGTCACCTGTCCTGTAGTCACCTGTCCTGTACCCTCCTGTCCTGTACCCACCTGTCCTGTACCCACCTGTCCTGTACCCACCTGTCCTGTAGTACCTGTCCTGTACCTACCTGTCCTGTACCTACCTGTCCTGTACCCTCCTGTCCTGTACCCTCCTGTCCTGTACCCACCTGTCCTGTACTCTCCTGTCCTGTACCTACCTGTCCTGTACCCTCCTGTCCTGTACCCTCCTGTCCTGTACCCTCCTGTCCTGTACCCTCCTGTACCCTCCTGTCCTGTACCCACCTGTCCTGTACCTACCTGTCCTGTACCCTCCTGTCCTGTACCAACCTGTCCTGTACTCTCCTGTCCTGTACCTACCTGTCCTGTACCCTCCTGTCCTGTATCCACCTGTCCTGTACCCACCTGTCCTGTATCCTCCTGTCCTGTACCTACCTGTACCTACCTGTCCTGTACCTACCTGTCCTGTATCTACCTGTCCTGTACCCACCTGTCCTGTACCTTCCTGTCCTGTATCTACCTGTCCTGTACCCACCTGTCCTGTACCTTCCTGTCCTGTACCCTCCTGTCCTGTATCCACCTGTCCTGTACCCACCTGTCCTGTATCCTCCTGTCCTGTACCTACCTGTCCTGTACCTACCTGTCCTGTATCTACCTGTCCTGTACCCACGTGTCCTGTACCTTCCTGTCCTGTACCCTCCTGTCCTGTACCCTCCTGTCCTGTACCCTCCTGTCCTGTACCCACCTGTCCTGTACCCTCCTGTCCTGTAACCACCTGTCCTGTACCCACCTGTCCTGTATCCTCCTGTCCTGTACCTACCTGTCCTGTACCCACCTGTCCTGTACCCTCCTGTCCTGTACCCTCCTGTCCTGTACCCTCCTGTCCTGTACCTACCTGTCCTGTACCTACCTGTCCTGTATCTACCTGTCCTGTACCCACCTGTCCTGTACCTACCTGTCCTGTACCTACCTGTCCTGTACCCTCCTGTCCTGTACCTACCTGTCCTGTACCTACCTGTCCTGTACCCTCCTGTCCTGTACCCTCCTGTCCTGTACCCTCCTGTCCTGTACCCTCTTGTCCTGTACCCTCCTGTCCTGTACCCTCCTGTCCTGTACCTACCTGTCCTGTACCCTCCTGTCCTGTACCTACCTGTCCTGTACCTACCTGTCCTGTACCCTCCTGTCCTGTACCCTCCTGTCCTGTACCCTCCTGTCCTGTACCCACCTGTCCTGTATCTACCTGTCCTGTATCCTCCTGTCCTGTAGTACCTGTCCTGTACCTACCTGTCCTGTATCCTCCTGTCCTGTACCCTCCTGTCCTGTACCCACCTGTCCTGTACCCTCCTGTCCTGTACCCTACCTGTCCTGTACCCTACCTGTCCTGTACCCTACCTGTCCTGTACCCTCCTGTCCTGTACCCACCTGTCCTGTACCCTCCTATCCTGTACTCTCCTGTCCTGTACCCACCTGTCCTGTACCCACCTGTCCTGTACCCTCCTGTCCTGTACCCTCCTGTCCTGTACTTACCTGTCCTGTACCCTCCTGTCCTGTACCCTCCTGTCCTGTACCCACCTGTCCTGTACCCTCCTGTCCTGTACCCTCCTGTCCTGTACCCTCCTGTCCTGTAGTCACCTGTCCTGTACCTACCTGTCCTGTACCTACCTGTCCTGTACCCACCTGTCCTGTGCCCTCCTGTCCTGTACCCACCTGTCCTGTACTCTCCTGTCCTGTACCTACCTGTCCTGTACCCACCTGTCCTGTACCCTCCTGTCCTGTACCCTCCTGTCCTGTACCCACCTGTCCTGTACCTACCTGTCCTGTACCTACCTGTCCTGTACCTACCTGTCCTGTACCCTCCTGTCCTGTACCCTCCTGTCCTGTACCTACCTGTCCTGTACCCACCTGTCCTGTACCCTCCTGTCCTGTACCCTCCTGTCCTGTACCCTCCTGTCCTGTACCTACCTGTCCTGTACCCTCCTGTCCTGTACCCTCCTGTCCTGTACCCACCTGTCCTGTACCTACCTGTCCTGTACCCTCCTGTCCTGTACCCACCTGTCCTGTACCCACCTGTCCTGTACCCACCTGTCCTGTACCCTCCTGTCCTGTACCTACCTGTCCTGTACCTACCTGTCCTGTACCCACCTGTCCTGTACCCACCTGTCCTGTACCTACCTGTCCTGTACCTACCTGTCCTGTACCTACCTGTCCTGTATCTACCTGTCCTGTATCCACCTGTCCTGTACCTTCCTGTCCTGTACCTACCTGTCCTGTACCTTCCTGTCCTGTACCTACCTGTCCTGTACCTACCTGTCCTGTACCTACCTGTCCTGTACCTACCTGTCCTGTACCCTCCTGTCCTGTACCCTCCTGTCCTGTACCCACCTGTCCTGTACCCACCTGTCCTGTACCCACCTGTCCTGTATCTACCTGTCCTGTACCCTCCTGTCCTGTATCCACCTGTCCTGTACCCTCCTGTCCTGTACCCTCCTGTCCTGTACCCTCATGTCCTGTACCCTCCTGTCCTGTATCCACCTGTCCTGTACCCACCTGTCCTGTACCCACCTGTCCTGTACCCACCTGTCCTGTACCCTCCTGTCCTGTACCCTCCTGTCCTGTATCCTGCCTGTCCTGTACCCTCCTGTCCTGTACCCTCCTGTCCTGTACCCACCTGTCCTGTACCCACCTGTCCTGTACCCTCCTGTCCTGTACCCTCCTGTCCTGTACCCACCTGTCCTGTACCCTCCTGTCCTGTATCCACCTGTCCTGTACCTATCTGTCCTGTACCCTCCTGTCCTGTACCCTCCTGTACCCTCCTGTCCTGTACCCACCTGTCCTGTACCCTCCTGTCCTGTAGTCACCTGTCCTGTAGTCACCTGTCCTGTAGTCACCTGTCCTGTACCCACCTGTCCTGTACCCACCTGTCCTGTAGTACCTGTCCTGTACCTACCTGTCCTGTACCTACCTGTCCTGTACCCTCCTGTCCTGTACCCTCCTGTCCTGTACCCACCTGTCCTGTACTCTCCTGTCCTGTACCTACCTGTCCTGTACCCACCTGTCCTGTACCCTCCTGTCCTGTACCCTCCTGTCCTGTACCCTCCTGTCCTGTACCCTCCTGTCCTGTACCCTCCTGTCCTGTACCCTCCTGTACCCTCCTGTCCTGTACCCACCTGTCCTGTACCTACCTGTCCTGTACCCTCCTGTCCTGTACCAACCTGTCCTGTACTCTCCTGTCCTGTACCTACCTGTCCTGTACCCTCCTGTCCTGTATCCACCTGTCCTGTATCCACCTGTCCTGTACCCACCTGTCCTGTACCCACCTGTCCTGTATCCTCCTGTCCTGTACCTACCTGTCCTGTACCTACCTGTCCTGTACCTACCTGTCCTGTACCTACCTGTCCTGTACCCACCTGTCCTGTACCCTCCTGTCCTGTATCTACCTGTCCTGTACCCACCTGTCCTGTACCCACCTGTCCTGTACCTTCCTGTCCTGTACCCTCCTGTCCTGTATCCACCTGTCCTGTACCCACCTGTCCTGTACCCTCCTGTCCTGTACCTACCTGTCCTGTATCTACCTGTCCTGTATCTACCTGTCCTGTACCCACCTGTCCTGTACCTTCCTGTCCTGTACCCTCCTGTCCTGTACCCTCCTGTCCTGTACCCTCCTGTCCTGTACCCACCTGTCCTGTACCCTCCTGTCCTGTATCCACCTGTCCTGTACCCACCTGTCCTGTATCCTCCTGTCCTGTACCTACCTGTCCTGTACCCACCTGTCCTGTACCCTCCTGTCCTGTACCCTCCTGTCCTGTACCCTCCTGTCCTGTACCCTCCTGTCCTGTACCTACCTGTCCTGTACCTACCTGTCCTGTATCTACCTGTCCTGTACCCACCTGTCCTGTACCTACCTGTCCTGTACCTACCTGTCCTGTACCCTCCTGTCCTGTACCTACCTGTCCTGTACCTACCTGTCCTGTACCCTCCTGTCCTGTACCCTCCTGTCCTGTATCCTCTTGTCCTGTACCCTCCTGTCCTGTACCTACCTGTCCTGTACCCTCCTGTCCTGTACCTACCTGTCCTGTACCTACCTATCCTGTACCTACCTGTCCTGTACCCTCCTGTCCTGTACCCTCCTGTCCTGTACCCTCCTGTCCTGTACCCACCTGTCCTGTATCTACCTGTCCTGTATCCTCCTGTCCTGTAGTACCTGTCCTGTACCTACCTGTCCTGTATCCTCCTGTCCTGTACCCTCCTGTCCTGTACCCACCTGTCCTGTACCCTACCTGTCCTGTACCCTACCTGTCCTGTACCCTACCTGTCCTGTACCCTACCTGTCCTGTACCCTCCTGTCCTGTATCCACCTGTCCTGTACTCTCCTGTCCTGTACTCTCCTGTCCTGTACCCTCCTGTCCTGTACCCTCTTGTCCTGTACCTACCTGTCCTGTACCCTCCTGTCCTGTACCTACCTGTCCTGTACCTACCTGTCCTGTACCCTCCTGTCCTGTACCCTCCTGTCCTGTACCCTCCTGTCCTGTACCCACCTGTCCTGTATCTACCTGTCCTGTATCCTCCTGTCCTGTAGTACCTGTCCTGTACCTACCTGTCCTGTATCCTCCTGTCCTGTACCCTCCTGTCCTGTACCCACCTGTCCTGTACCCTCCTGTCCTGTACCCTACCTGTCCTGTACCCTACCTGTCCTGTACCCTACCTGTCCTGTACCCTACCTGTCCTGTACCCTCCTGTCCTGTACTCTCCTGTCCTGTACTCTCCTGTCCTGTACTCTCCTGTCCTGTACCCACCTGTCCTGTACCCTCCTGTCCTGTACCCTCCTGTCCTGTACCCTCCTGTCCTGTACCCTCCTGTCCTGTCCTAACACTTGTCTTTGTTATACTAGCTCTGACTTTGCTAATAGCTGCTTTATTGAGTAAAGTTTGACTTACTATGACTGAGATGTGGTTGTTGTACCTAGCTCCAGTATGTAAAGATGAAAGGCTTTCTGGGTAAGAGAGTCCGCTAAATGACTAAAATGTAAATGTGGAACCCCAGTCAGCCGTGTGTTGGAGTTCGTTGTGGCTCTCTGCGTGGTGGCCTACGGGACCTGGGAATCTCTGTTTGGGGAGTGGAGCTGGATGGGAGCCTCCGTCATTATCATACACTGCTATTTCAACGTGTGGCTCAGAGCCCAGACCGGCTGGAGGAGCTTCCTGCTTAGACAGGAAGCAGCCAAGAAGATCAACTCCCTCCCCCGGGCCACGGCCAATCAGCTGCAGCAACACAACGACGTTTGTGCCATCTGCTTCCAGGTCAGTCATAAAACACTGTATGATGTGTCCTACATGTCAACCCTATTCTCTATATGGGCCCTGGTCAAAAGTAGTGCCCTATTCCCTATGGGCCCTGGTCAAAAGTAGTGCACTTTAAAAAGGGAATATGGTGCTATTTAAAACGTCTCTATGCATGTTTGGTCATGGCCAACTGCTTCCAGGTCAGTCAGGGTCATGGCCAACTGCTTCCAGGTCAGTCAGGGTCATGGCAAACTGCTTCCAGGTGAGTCAGGGTCATGACCATCTGCTTCCAGGTCAGTCAGGGTCATGGCCATCTGCTTCCAGGTCAGTCAGGGTCATGACCATCTGCTTCCAGGTCAGTCAGGGTCATGGCCATCTGCTTCCAGGTCAGTCAGGGTCATGGCCATCTGCTTCCAGGTCAGTCAGGGTCATGACCATCTGCTTCCAGGTCAGTCAGGGTCATGACCATCTGCTTCCAGGTCAGTCAGGGTCATGGCCATCTGCTTCCAGGTCAGTCAGGGTCATGGCCATCTGCTTCCAGGTCAGTCAGGGTCATGGCCATCTGCTTCCAGGTCAGTCAGGGTCATGGCCATCTGCTTCCAGGTCAGTCAGGGTCATGGCCATCTGCTTCCAGGTCAGTCAGGGTCATGGCCATCTGCTTCCAGGTCAGTCAGGGTCATGGTGGCTCAGTGGACAGAGGATGGTGTCTATACTGGTCAATGGTTTAACCTGTTCTGTGAATATGTTTAGATTACCGTAATAACCCCAATAAATTCACCATCAACCCAATAATGTTAACATCAATCATGCATGATTTCTCCCCATTTAAAAATAAGAGAATTTATAAGCCAGGTTTATACCAAATAGTTTAACTTGTTACTTTTTTCTTTTCATAGCAGGGACCGCTCATTAGATTGACGAGGGTGGCATTTTCTGACCAACACGTTCCTCCAACAACACATGAAACCTCACATAATTCTGCTCAAAAAACAATGACAATTTCTCCAAAGCCGTGGAATATGGATTTTTTCGGTGAGCACTGATTGCCACCCTATGATAAGCAGTGCTCAAGCAAAATATTTATCTTGTCCATTCCCAGCGCGTCTCTCCAGGGTGTTGTTGGAGAGAGGCATCGCTGTGGAGCTTCACCAACGTTCAGTCAAAAATAATAATCCAACATAAATCATGAACCGTGCTTCTACACCTGCATTGCTTGCTGTTTGGGGTTTTAGGCTGGGTTTCTGTACAGCACTTTGAGATATCAGCTGATGTAAGAAGCTATATAAATACATTTGATTTGATCATGTAGCAGATAAGAGGATATGGTAGAAACAGGAGGTGGTATTTTCTGTGGCCTTCAGACCTGGAAATAAAATGGATGACAATGTCATGAGACGGACACTTTTTACACCGTGCAGGTTTCTCCCATTCAAATAGCCGAGCCTGAATGGCGCCCAATCAAATCAGAAATGCGCTGACATGTTAACAAATAACGTGTCCTAAAAACAGGACAGGTCAAAGTGAAATGGACAGTATGGAACGGCCAATCAGGCTGCTCACAACTGCTGTCCAGGAGTTTCACCCCGTGGGGCCAAACTGTCATGTGGTTTCAGGTTTGTATCCCGACATGTTTGACAAAGCTGATCATAGTGAAAAAGGCAATTCTTCTGCATTTCCTGCTTTTGTTTACACATTGATTCTTATTGCAAATAGGCTCAGGATAACTCCTGATAAAGTTAGGTAGCTGATATTCAGAGCTTAAATATCCAAATTGATTAGTCACAGGAAACGGGACTAATGAAGCCAATGTAACGGGCTGTTTTACAAATGGTGGGTCTACCACATGGATGGGCCTACCACATGGATGGGCCTACCACATGGATGGGTCTACCACATGGATGGGCCTACCACATGGATGGGCCTACCACATGGATGGGTCTACCACATGGATGGGCCTACCACATGGATGGGCCTACCACATGGATGGGCCTACCACATGGATGGGCCTACCACATGGATGGGTCTACCACATGGATGGGCCTACCACATGGATGGGCCTACCACATGGATGGGCCTACCACATGGATGGGCCTACCACATGGATGGGCCTACCACATGGATGGGCCTACCACATGGATGGGCCTACCACATGGATGGGTCTACCACATGGATGGGCCTACCACATGGATGGGCCTACCACATGGATGGGCCTACCACATGGATGGGCCTACCACATGGATGGGCCTACCACATGGATGGGCCCTACCACATGGATGGGCCTACCACATGGATGGGCCTACCACATGGATGGGTCTACCACATGGATGGGCCTACCACATGGATGGGCCTACCACATGGATGGGCCTACCACATGGATGGGTCTACCACATGGATGGGCCTACCACATGGATGGGCCTACCACATGGATGGGTCTACCACATGGATGGGCCTACCACATGGATGGGCCTACCACATGGATGGGTCTACCACATGGATGGGCCTACCACATGGATGGGCCTACCACATGGACGGGCCTATCTACCTCATGGAAAATGAACCTGATTTCAACGTCCGGAAAATACATCTGTTCAACTTTCATTCAGAACATAAAATAACGTAACTTCAACGTCTGGGAAAATGTGTATTTTAGACGTCTTTTTTGTTGTTGTCTTATCTGGGGAAGCAGAACAGCCAGAACCAGCTCTGGTTCAGAGAGTTGGTTAAAGATGTTTCTGGGAGAGCTTGGAGAGGCTTTTGAGTTTGGTTAGTTCCTGTTAGTTCATTTGAGTAATAAACACGTCTCTTCCTCTGCAGGAAATGAGCTCAGCCGTGTTGACGTACTGCGGACATTTCTTCCATGGAAACTGCCTGCGTAAGTGGCTCTACGTCCAGGAGACTTGCCCCATGTGCCACCAGGCCATCCGCCCCACCACGCCAGAAGACTTCCAGGCTGCTCCGACGCCCTCTAGAGGTACTGGGCCAGGCCGGGCAGAGGACAGGAGAGGCTCCAGAGATCAGACTCCAGGCAGGGACGCCACACACCAGCCACCAGTTAACCTGCCATCCCCAGGTTCCCTAGATCAGCAGGAGGGGACAGAGAGCCTGAGAGAGGGAACCAGTGGTTTAGATAGAGAGGACAGACCAGGACGTCCACGTAGGGAACCTGTCCAGGATCTCCGCTTCAGCTCCACCGGGGACTTTGTAGGCTTTGTCAGCCCAGGCTCTCCTGCGGGTCGTCCTAGTCCAGGGAAGCAGAACCTGGAGCCTTGGGATGGAACTCAGCCTACCAACAGGTACAGCGGTGGAGGGGTTGACTGCACGATCAAAGAACTATTGGTGCAATCTAATCCCAAAGAGTGGAATGGCAGAGTATTGACTAGAGTGAATGGGGCTACACAGAACTGCAGGACTGAGAACAACCTGGTAGGAGAAAACCAATGTGGACCCATGTCAGGGACAACAACCAGAAAGACCTCGAGGGCTAAGAGTGTGAACAGGATAGGAGACGTCAACCAACAGAAACACGAACACACGGGACGACCGCGGTCACACACTCTAGATGATGGACATACACAGCAGGATGAAAGCCAATCAGAACTGGACACGCCCTGGGATGTTAAATCTACCCGGCGACAGAGATCTAGGCTACGCAGTAGTTCTACTAATAGCAGAACAGTGGAGGGGGGACTCCGTCACAACAGCAGAACAGTGGAGGGGGGACTCCGTCACAACAGCAGAACAGTGGAGGGGGGACTCCGTCACAACAGCAGAACAGAGGAGGGGGGACTCCGTCACAACAGCAGAACAGAGGAGGAGGGACTCCGTCACAACAGCAGAACAGAGGAGGAGGGACTCCGTCACAACAGCAGAACAGAGGAGGAGGGACTCCGTCACAACAGCAGAACAGAGGAGGGGGGACTCCGTCACAACAGCAGAACAGAGGAGGAGGGACTCCGTCACAACAGCAGAACAGAGGAGGGGGGACTCCGTCACAACAGCAGAACAGAGGAGGGGGGACTCCGTCACAACAGCAGAACAGAGGAGGGGGGACTCCGTCACAACAGCAGAACAGAGGAGGGGGGACTCCGTCACAACAGCAGAACAGAGGAGGAGGGACTCCGTCACAACAGCAGAACAGAGGAGGAGGGACTCCGTCACAACAGCAGAACAGTGGAGGGGGGACTCCGTCACAACAGCAGAACAGAGGAGGAGGGACTCCGTCACAACAGCAGAACAGAGGAGGAGGGACTCCGTCACAACAGCAGAACAGAGGAGGAGGGACTCCGTCACAACAGCAGAACAGAGGAGGAGGGACTCCGTCACAACAGCAGAACAGAGGAGGAGGGACTCCGTCACAACAGCACATTGGCAGAGTGGTGAAGGGAAGCTCCAACAAGTCCACTGAAAATCCCCCCCCCCCCACAATGCCTTCTTTCTGTGAAACAACGTTGGAAAACTAATGTCCTAGCTAGCAGTCTGATAATACATGTTTATTTAGTTATTTAATTAATGGTGTGTGGACTGGATTGGATTTAGGGGCAAACATGTAAAACCCAAGATAAGAAATGAAATCTATGAAATGCAAAATTATAGATTAAGGCTGGGCGGTATACTGTATTATACTGTATGGGTCAATGATGAATAAGATTTTCAAAAGTGAAAAAAATAAAACAGGGAAAAATATGATTTTTGAAACACTTTGTATGTTCCCTATGCATATTCAGGGTTTGTCGCCCAAAAATGTGCACATTTTAACTGTTCAATTTACCTCCTAAAAAAAAAATATATATAAATAAGGCTATAAATATTTTCAACAAATAATATTCTGACCATTAAGTATTCAACATCAAAGAAGTAAAACAATTACAGTATAATAGATCTTCACTGGACGATCCCTCATTTTGAATGACTGTTAACTACAACTTCGGTAAGACAAATGAAAACCATATCAAATTTAACAAAACATTTATTTTTCTCTTATAGTCTGAGCTTCTCTGCATTTCTGATACAAAATAATGTTGTTTTTTTAACATTAAAAACACTGGTTGAGCCAAATTACTTATTTTACAGTGTCATTACTCTCTTTCTTTCTCTCTCTCTCTTCCTCTCTCTCTCTTTCCCTCTTACTCAAACACAGTGTTTTTTACTCAACAACAATGATATTATCATTTTTAATACATAAATAGTAAAGTTATTGAAATCTAGTAAGACGTTCAAACATCACAAATGGAATAAGTTGGCGCCGACAGAGATGGAAGCTCTGCTTTTAGCTTCTAAGACATGACAGAGATTGAAGCTTTGCTTCTAGCTCCTAAGACATGACAGACATGGAAGCTTTGCTTCTAGCTCCTAAGACATGACAGAGATGGAAGCTTTGCTTCTAGCTCCTAAGACATGACAGACATGGAAGCTTTGCTTCTAGCTCCTAAGACATGACAGACATGGAAGCTTTGCTTCTATCTTATAAGACATGACAGATATGGAAGCTCTGCTACTATCTCCTAAGACATGACAGACATGGAAGCTCTGCTTCTTGGTCCTGGATGGCAGGAAGCTTGGCCCCAGTGATGTACTGGGCCGTTCACACTACCCTCTGTAGTGCCTTGCGGTCGGAGGCCGAGCAGTTGCCGTACCAGGCAGTGATGTTGCAGCTGTAGAACCTTTTGAGGATCTGAGGACCCATGTCAAATCTTTTTAGTCTCCTGAGGGGGAATAGGCTTTGTCGTCCCCTCTTCACGACTATCTTGGTGTGTTTGGACCATGATAGATCGTTGGTGATGTGGACACCAAGGAACTTGAAGCTCTCAACCTGCTCCACTACAGTCCCGTCGATGAGAATGGGGGCGTGCTCGGTCCTCCTTTTTCCTGTAGTCCACAATCATCTCCTTTGTCTTGATCATGTTGAGGGATAGGTTGTTATTCTGGCACCACCTGGCCAGGTCTCTGACCTCCTCCCTATAGGCTGTCTCGTCGTTGTCAGTGATCAGGCCTACCACTGTTGTGTCATCTGCAAACGTAATGATGGTGTTAGAGTCGTGCCTGGTCATGCAGTCGTGAGTGAACAGGGAGTACAGGAGGGGACTGAGCACACATGCATGTTTCAGTGTTACTTGCCTCGAAGCGAACATAGAAGTGGTTTAGCTCGTCTGGGAGGCTCGTGTCACTGGGCAGCTCTCGGCTGTGCTTCCCTTCGTGGTCTAATAGTTTGCAAGCCCTGCCACATCCGACGGGTGTCGGAGCCGGTGTAGTACGATTCGATCTTAGTCTTGTAATGACGCTTTGCCTGTTTGATGGTTCGTCGGAGGGCATAGCGGGATTTCTTATAAGCGTCCGGGTTAGAGTCCCGCTCCTTGAAAGCGGCAGCTCTAGCCTTTAGCTCAGTGCGGATGTTGCCTGTAATCCATGGCTTCTGGTTGGGGTATGTATTAGGGATGCACAATATACACTGCTCAAAAAAATAAAGGGAACACTTAAACAACACAATGTAACTCCAAGTCAATCACACTTCTGTGAAATCAAACTGTCCACTTAGGAAGCAACACTGATTGACAATAAATTTCACATGCTGTTGTGCAAATGGAATAGACAAAAGGTGGAAATTATAGGCAATTAGCAAGACACCCCCAATAAAGGAGTGGTTCTGCAGGTGGTGACCACAGACCACTTCTCAGGTCCTATGCTTCCTGGCTGATGTTTTGGTCACTTTTGAATGCTGGCGGTGCTTTCACTCTAGTGGTAGCATGAGACGGAGTCTACAACCCACACAAGTGGCTCAGGTACTGCAGCTCATCCAGGATGGCACATCAATGCGAGCTGTGGCAAGAAGGTTTGCTGTGTCTGTCAGCGTAGTGTCCAGAGCATGGAGGCGCTACCAGGAGACAGGCCAGTACATCAGGAGACGTGGAGGAGGCCGTAGGAGGGCAACAACCCAGCAGCAGGACCGCTACCTCCGCCTTTGTGCAAGGAGGAGCACTGCCAGAGCCCTGCAAAATGACCTCCAGCAGGCCAATGGCTGGCATTAGTTGTTGATCTTGTTGATGTGCATCACTGAGGGAGAGAGAGACTGCCTTGTCATGGTTGTTTGATCAACAGGACTGTAAAGTTCCCAAATGTAAAAGAGGACTCCTGTGGTGTTTACATATTTGCAGAAATCCATTCAAGTGTATTTTGATGATTCTGTTCTAATGATCTAAAGTCACGCTGTTACTACTTCCTGTAAACACAGACATCGATTGACTCTTAAACTGGGTCAAATCAAGGTTTATCTATTCATCTTTTTGCACCAAATTTTAAACCTAGTTTTAAATGAATCCTAGTTAAATTAAATAATTCTTATCTAAATGTAGTTTTCACTTTAAACCTAGGTTAATTGTAAATCTGTTGCTCAATTAATAATTTAAAAAAAATATACACTTAGATTGGAGATTTAAATATGAACTGCCACTTGAGGTGGTTTAACTGATAAAATGGCAGCATATCGACTGTGGAGAGACCAAAACGAGTTCCTCAGAGAACAATTATTATACAACGTGCATGCTGTAACGGGCCTGATAACGGTAACGTTGTTGTGAAGTAACGTTAGCATTAACGTTAGTTTTAACGTGCATTATAGGCATGGATATTAGTTATTTATGCTTACTAAATATTGGTGGGTTATTGTTGTCCGTTGTCATCATTGGGGTTACGGAGAGGGGCAAACTGCTGGGGAATAATCTCGCATATCTTCTGAGTGATATGATGAATTCCCTTGGACGAAGTCCCCCCCTCAGGCTCCGGTCTGTAAGAGCCCCCGCCAGCACGCTTTCATCCGATTTGGGTCCCTCTTCTCTTTAATCCGTGTCGATCTATTACATTTGTCGCATAACATGACCCAGGTGTCTTCCTTTTTTGTTGTTGTTGACAGTCGTGTTGTCTGTCTTTTTATCCTCCAGTACGTTACGAAATTCCTCCAACTCCGATAATAGTTTTTTTTTCTCTTCATAAACGGAGACATTTGAACGTATTTGACGTGCCACGATCAGATGGCCAGCGGACAATTAATAAATGGCTAAATAACGTTAAGTAATGACAATAATAAATAATATTGTATGCTAGCAAGCTTGGTTGATAAACTAGCTAGCTACAGTAGCTAACGAATTCGTTTTCTGTCTGACGTTGGTACCGGCAAATAACGGATTTCATTTCAAATCAGCCAACCCCTTTTCACGATGGAGTTGCAGTAGTTTTAACGTTAAATTGTTATTATTATCAAGAAACAGCAACTTTGTGGCCCCATTTGTCAAGTAGGCTAGCTACTTCGTTTTCAACTCGTGAAATACCTCATATATTGGTGTAACATGTCACCAATCATAGTTTAAAACCGTTAATCATAGATTTACTGATCCAGATTTTAAATTAAGTGGTGCAACACATCTCTGATTTAAATATAAACCTAGATTTACAAAACCTAGATTAGCTCTAATCCAATATTAATATAAATTTAATTAACTTCTAGTTCCTCCCAAACCCGGATCCGGGAGCACCCCCATCAGTAAAAAAGCTGACTAGCATAGCCTAGCATAGCGTCACAAGTAAATACTAGCATCTAAATATCATTAAATCACAAGTCCAAGACACCAGATGAAAGATACACATCTTGTGAATCCAGCCATCATTTCTGATTTTTAAAATGTTTTACAGGGAAGACACAATATGTAAATCTATTAGCTAACCACGTTAGCAAAAGACACCACTTTCTTACTCCACCATTTTTTTACTCCATCAGTAGCTATCACAAATTCGACCAAATAAAGATATAAATAGCCACTAACCAAGAAACAACTTCATCAGATGACAGTCTGATAACATATTTATTGTATAGCATATGTTTTGTTAGAAAAATGTGCATATTTCAGGTATAAATCATAGTTTACCATTGCAGCCACCATCACAACTCTCACCAAAGCGACTAGAATAACTACAGAGAGCAACGTGTATTACCTAATTACTCATCATAAATCATTTCTTAAAAATACACAGCGTACAGCAAATGAAAGACACAGATCTTGTGAATCCAGACAATATTTCAGATTTTCTAAGTGTTTTACAGCGAAAACACAATATAGCGTTATATTAGCTTACCACAATAGCAAACATCACAACAGCATTGATTCAAGCCAAACATAGCGATAACGTATAAACCACCAAAATATATTCATTTTTTCACTAACCTTCTCAGAATTCTTCAGATGACAGTCCTATAACATCATATTACACAATGCATATAGAGTTTGTTCGAAAATGTGCATATTTAGCGGCACAAATCGTGGTTATACAATGTGATTAGTGGCCAAAACTTCAAGCAATCTGTCCGGCGCCATCTTGGAGAGGCACCTAATCTAATCGAAAACTATTCATAAACTTGACTAAAAAATACAGATTGGACAGCAAATGAAAGATAAATTAGTTCTTAATGCAATCGCTGTGTTAGATTTTTAAAATTAACGTTACTGCGCAATACAGCGTGCGCTAAAGCGAGACCGCACCATAATTCATGGCGGAATTATTATTTGACATTTGTCAACATAAGTACGAATTAACAGCATAAAGACTGCTTACTATTTGCTGAGCTTCCATCAGAATCTTGGGCAAGGTGTCCTTTCTCCAGAACAATCGTCTTTTGGTTGAAAGATGTCCTCTTGTCCTGTCGAAATAGCCGCTAACGTTAGCCACCCACTGGAGAGGTGTCCAACTCGTGAAAGCGCATGACAAAGAAATCCAGGAAAATCGCAATAAACTGATATAAACTGCTATAAATCGGTTTAAATTAACTACCTTATGATGTCTTTAACAACTATAACGAATAAAAACATGACCGGAGATACAGAACTGCTAAAACGAAAGCTTTGCAGGAGGCCATAGTGATGTCCCTGATGCGCCAGGCGCACCGTTGAAAAGGACGGTACTTCCGTTCCACGGTCTTATATAGGGCCCCAGATTGCGCAATCGACTCCATTCAAATTCTCACCGCTTACTGACATCTAGAGGAAGGCGTATGCAGTGCATGTAGCCCGATGGCTTACATGGGGACTTATAAACTGACCTCAGAACAGGGACCTCGATTTCTGAAATCTCACTCCCTGACAGGAAATGTGCTGCAGAATGAGTTCTGTTTCACTCAGAGAAATAATTCAAACGGTTTTAGAAACTAGAGAGTGTTTTCTATCCAATAGTAATAATAATATGCATATTGTACGAGCAAGAATTGAGTACGAGGCAGTTTAATTTGGGAACTCATTTTTACAAAGTCGAAATGGCGCCCCCATAGGCTCAAGAGGTTTGTTGGTGCAACTCACAGTCCAGTTCAAAGTGGGGTGGCAGGTAGCCTAGTGATTAGAGCGTTGGGCCAGTAACCTAAAGGTTACTAGATTGAATCCCTGAGCTGACAAGGTAAAACATCTGTCGTTCTGCTCCTGAACAAGGCAGTTAACCCACCGTTCCTAGGCCGTCATTGTTAATAAGAATTTGTTCTTAACTGACTTGCCTAGTTGAATTTAAAAAAGTGAATGACGGCAGGCCTGTGTGGCAAATGTCTTGTTTGCATAAACCTCTATGGTGCATTGGTCTGTGTAGACTTTGGTCCTGGATGAGACAGATTTTTGTATTAGGTTTTCTTTGCTTTAGGGTGGATTGCACCAACATGGTTTAAATTAATATAGGATTAGAGCTAATCTAGGTTTAAAGTGAAAACTACATTTAGATTAGGGGAAGGATTTAATTTAAATAGGTTTAGAAATTGGTGCAACAAGGTTAATAGATAAACCTGGGATTTAACCCAGATTAATAGATAAACCTGGGATTTAACCCAGATTAATAGATAAACCTGGGATTTAACCCAGATTAATAGATAAACCTGGGATTTAACCCAGATTAATAGATAAACCTGGGATTTAACCCAGATTAATAGATAAACCTGGGATTTAACCCAGATTAATAGATAAACCTGGGATTTAACCCAGATTAATAGATAAACCTGGGATTTAACCCAGATTAATAGATAAACCTGGGATTTAACCCAGATTAATAGATAAACCTGGGATTTAACCCAGATTAATAGATAAACCTGGGATTTAACCCAGATTAATAGATAAACCTTGGATTTAACCCAGATTAATAGATAAACCTGGGATTTAACCCAGATTAATAGATAAACCTTGGATTTAACCCAGATTAATAGATAAACCTGGGATTTAACCCAGATTAATAGATAAACCTTGGATTTAACCCAGATTAATAGATAAACCTGGGATTTAACCCAGATTAATAGATAAACCTTGGATTTAACCCAGATTAATAGATAAACCTGGGATTTAACCCAGATTAATAGATAAACCTTGGATTTAACCCAGATTAATAGATAAACCTGGGATTTAACCCAGATTAATAGATAAACCTTGGATTTAACCCAGATTAATAGATAAACCTGGGATTTAACCCAGATTAATAGATAAACCTTGGATTTAACCCAGATTAATAGATAAACCTGGGATTTAACCCAGATTAATAGATAAACCTTGGATTTAACCCAGATTAATAGATAAACCTTGGATTTAACCCAGATTAATAGATAAACCTTGGATTTAACCCAGATTAATAGATAAAATTTAACCCAGTTTAAGAGTTAATCCATGTTGGTGTAACCCACCCATATTCTTTCTGGGGTGTAAATGAACAGATTTGAATAAGATTTCACGCGCTGTCATTTCCACTTTAAAGTTAGAACGTTTTCCTAGGATAGCTGCGAGGGTTATCAAATCAGGAACAAATCCTCTGATTTCATCAAGCTCATTAATGGTAGAATGTTCATGCTTGAAGATATGGCCAAAAGGCCAGTGGCAAATGACAGGAGTGGCAAGAAGTGGAGTGGAGTAGCCGAACAGAGACGGCAACCAGGCTAGAGAACGAGGTTGGGCTGGAACGAGAGATACAGGACTTTAAATATCCACAGAGGATTTTAACAAGTCTGACCGTATGGGGAATTTTGATCAGACAGGGCCCTCGTTCTGAATTCTGTCGCTGTAGATTTCAAAAGTGCTGAATAAATAGTTATATTGACTACGTCCGTCCTAGCTTGCTCATTATTGTCTTAATCGAAATTATGAATAGCCTCTTATCCGCTCGTCATCCCCTTATGCCTAGCCTGGGCAATTATTTTCCATGGAGGGCCACATTAGAATATATTTTTACCATTGCGAGCCAGAATCATATTACAGGATTATACATCATGTGTGTGACTGACAGATAAATCTACTGTAAATCACATCCAGATATTCTACTTATTTTACTTGTTTAACATGCACAGAAATAAACCACGTCCATGTTCTCCTTTTGGTAGGTATTTTCATTATTAAACACAATGAACTACAGGAGGGAAAAGTATCCTGCCTTCAGCACCACGGACAGAACTCTTGTTAACGGGTTGTTATGCACAAAAACACAAGAGAGAGAGAGAGAGCTCAACATTACGTTTAAACTCCTCAATCAGTGTGAGGAGTGAAGTCTCTGATGGGCATTGACTAGAGCAGTGAAGTCTCTGATGGGCATTGACTAGAGCAGTGAAGTCTCTGATGGGCATTGACTAGAGCAGTGAAGTCTCTGATGGACATTGACTAGAGCAGTGAAGTCTCTGATGGACATTGACTAGAGCAGTGAAGTCTCTGATGGGCATTGACTAGAGCAGTGAAGTCTCTGATGGGCATTGACTAGAGCAGTGAAGTCTCTGATGACTAGAGCAGTGAAGTCTCTGATGGGCATTGACTAGAGCAGTGAAGTCTCTGATGGGCATTGACTAGAGCAGTGAAGTCTCTGATGGACATTGACTAGAGCAGTGAAGTCTCTGATGGGCATTGACTAGAGCAGTGAAGTCAGGTGTAGTTTCTGACATCGCTATGCGCAGGATTGCTGAGAGGTGAGAGTCAGTAAGAGATGATCTGTGTCTTGACTTGTTATATTTCATCACTGAAAATGGCTGTTCACATACATAGGTTGACCCAAACAGTACAAACATCTTCTGAGCTCGACTCCTAATCTTTGGAAAGTTTTGTTCATCGAGAGATGCATAGAACCTCGTCAGTGGCATTGTTTTGAATAGTTCTCCAATCACTGCATCAGACTGAAGATCGATAAGCTCAAGTTGCAGGTCAGTGGGAGCGTTATCCACATTGAAGGTGAAAGGAGAGGAAACCAACAGCATGTCATTTTCCAACACTTTGTAATCCTCAAAACGACGAGAGAACTTACCGTTCAAAGCAGCAGCGATACTTCTCCCGCTGGTCATCTGATAGGGAACAGACTAGTAGTGTCGGAAGGTGGGTGAGATTGTTGGCTTCTACTTGACGGGTCAGGATGTGTCATTTTCCCTTGAAGGCTTTGACAAGGCTGTACATCTGATGTGCAAAAAAGCCCTTCCCTTGTATTTTGGAATTCAGTTCATTCATGAGGGCCATGATGTCCACGGTGAAGGCAAAATCAGCCAACCATTTATATCTTGCAGTTAAGGTCCCACACCCTTCAAAGCACCTAACCCAAACTCAGCCATCTCACGTTTGTGTGGTAGGAGAGATCTGCATAACCTGACTCTGTCTCTTCCAACAATGAGAAACTGCCTGTAGTTTAAAGAGTTTGCTCATATGAAGTTTACCACTTTAGTGACTGTATCCACAACACAGCTCATTTTCAGAACACATTTACAGAGCACCTCCTGATGAATAATGCAATGCAGGAAAATACTTTTCTGATCTGGGTTCAGCTCAGATATGTGATTGTGTATCCTTTTCAAAAGGCCAACGTTTTTTCCTGTCAAGTTTGGGCACCCATCAGTGGTCACGCTGGATAACTTTTCAAAACTCAGTCCCGGCTTTGCCACACACTTATTAACCTCCTCCAATAAATATTTCCCTGTGGTTGTGCTCTTCATTGACTGCACTGATGCAAGCTCCTCTGTAATTACAGTCTGGGGTTATGACCTCGTAAGAATATTTGTGAAAAGTCCTTGCTGCTTTTGCAACTGAGGAAGCAACTCTTTCGATGCACTTGCCCTCTGCTCAGAAGACATATTCCTATATTTCTCTGCATGCTTCGTCTGGAAGTGTCGGGACAAGTTGTAGTCAGGACAAGTTGTAGATTCTTTTTTAGAGCGCATGAAGTGTCGGGACAAGTTGTAGTCTTTCAAGACAGCGATGCTCTCTCTGGACACTAAGCACACAGCTTTTCCTGATACCTCAATAAATAAATATTTAGATGTCCACTCATGCTGGAACACCCGACATTCGTAGTCTACTTTCCTTTTCTTTGAAATGTTTGAAAAACACATTTTTGCAGAATTTGTAGCTAGCTACTATTTGTAACTGTGATGTGTGTGTCAACCTGTCAGTCACTGTCTGTCCTTGTGCAGTTTGTAAGGTTCTGTATTTATTTTCTTAGTCAACCTTGTGTTCTGGAACGTAGTCCTGTCTTTCATTTTTGTTCATTGATTTCACCTGTTAGTTTCTCACCTGGTCTCATCAGCTCCTTATTTAGTTCAGTTCATTCTGTTTGTGCCTTTGTGAGGTATTGTTCGTTTTGACTCTACTAAGCCTTTTCCCAGCTCGTTTGTCAGAACCAGTTATAGCCTTCAGTCCTATTTGTGATTCACCTGCCTGTTTGCCTACCTGTGTATGACCATTGCCTGCCTGTGAACACGATTCCTGCCTTCTGCCAAGGCGAAATAAACACCTGCCGCGATCTGCGTGTGAATCTACACCTTTTTCTCCCTCATTACACAGTTGTTATTTATACGTGCCTTCAAAATAAATGTCCCACAAGTGGTGGGAGTTAAATCATTTCACAAAGGCGAGTATTCATTGGGCTTTTAATTTGAATAACAAATACGTTTTTCAAAACTTTACTAGTGCAAATTCCTTATGTGTTCTGAGCATGATTCCGCAGACCGTATTGAATCAGGTCGCGGGTCGCATATGGCCCCCGGGCCGACCTTTGCCCAGGCCTGCCTTATGCCATAGTTTGTACATCTCAATTGTCAGGAGAACCCATATTTGTTCAAGCAAGTTAGCCATACCAGCTATGTTTCTGTCAAAAGCAGTAAATGAGGCTGAATGAATTGTTTCGCTGCCACACAAGGCTCCGCTGATATCCAGGTGTAGCAGTGGTAAGGTGTTGGGACTGCTGTTGCGACTCTGCTTTTGGGACAGCTTTATGTAGGCCTTAACAGTTTGTGGGCACCGTTCGTCACCATTACAGTGCAATTAATATATTGTTTAGTGTTGTGTAGTGGCTTTGCCCCACGAAGAGTTACGTGCTAAAATCGTCACTGGGCCTTTACAGTATTCTCCCTGTACAAGTCAGAACCGTAGGATAAATTAAGGGGGTATATAAGCAGACAATGAAAGCTATTACAATATTTTATTATGTTTCTCTTAAACAGGCTATATGTGCACAACAGTAGGCTATATTATGAGGGGGAAAGGGAGCAAATTATTAGGGTAAGACACATGGGCCACTAACAGGTTACTACACAACAAACACTTAGTATTACTTTCTTAGCTACAGTATACATATCTCCCTGCCATAGTACATCATTTATGCAGCAGCAGACAATACATTTTTGGACTCACCTTGTTGTGCTGTGCTCACTTAAAAAAGGAAGGTGGCGTGGCGTTCCTTGGCGGGAAATTTTTTGTCATCAAATTCGGGAAAAAACTACGTTGAATCATGACGACGTCAGTGATCTTCAGGTCGGAGCTCTAGAAAGAGGCCAGAGTTCCTGACTTGGAATTCCGAGTTGGAATACCGTTCAAAACGTATTTTCCCAGTCAGAGTTCGTTTTTTTGGTTGGAGGCCCACGGGACTTGGTTGGAGCCCTACGGGTCTTGGTTGGTTGGAGCCCCACGGGTCTTGGTTGGTTGGAGCCCCACGGGACTTGGTTGGTTGGAGGCCCACGGGTCTTGGTTGGTTGGAGCCCCACGGGACTTGGTTGGTTGGAGGCCCACGGGTCTTGGTTGGTTTTAACTGCATCAAATGCCTCTTGACACTGGGTGGACCAGATAAATTCAGCCTTGGCCTTCAACAGATTGGTCAGTGGGGACACTACTACCGAAAAGATTTTACAGAAAGCACGGTAGTACCCCGCCATTCCCAGGAAGCGCATCAGTTCTTTCTTTGTGGAGGGCTGTGGGAACTGCTTCACAGCCTGAACCTTGGCTTCCACGGGACAGACAAATCCCTGACCAACAACCTTGCCTAGGTATGTGACTGTGGCTTTGGCAAACTCACATTTTGAGTTCTCATTGTTAACTTTTCTATAATCAGTGCAAGGTCTGAAAGTGGAATCAGACTCTTTGACCAAAAGACAGGGTGAAGCCCAATTTGAACAACATGGCTCCGCAATACCATTGTCCAACATATACTGCACCTCTGTTTCCAATTGCAGTCTCTTCTCCTCAGATACACAATAAAATCTCTGTTTGATAGGCTTAGCATCTCCGATGTCTATATCATTCTCAATTAAGTGGGTTTGTGATAGAGTTTCAGAAAACAAAACAGGGTAGTTTCTAATAAGAGCTACCAATTCCTCACGTTTCTGAGTCTAAATGATCTACCAAAACCCCAAGGTTTTGCAAAGTCTGGGAGTTTTTCAACCGACCTTGTAAGACCTCATCCGAAACTTTAACTTCCTCCTCTTCTCCCCCCCCCCCCCCCCCCCCCAAACTAAAGTCACAAGATGCAGTGACTGGAGCAGCAGTCAACGCTGACCTCACCGCTGGAGTGCCTTCAACTTTGCTTAGATCACGGGAGTGATAACATTTTAACAGGTTCACATGGCATAATTTAGAGGACTTCCTATGACTAGGGGTTTCAATAAGATAGTTCAAATCGGACACTTTACGCAACACCGTGAAAGGACCACAGTATTTTCCCTGAAAAGGTGAACTTACAAGAGACAGAAGAGCAAGTGCACGATCACCGGGACTAAACTCACGCAGCTCAGCCTGTGCGTCATATTTCAGTTTCATTTTCCGTCGAGAAAATTTTAGTTTTTCTTTTGCTAGTTCACCAGCCCTATACAACTTCAACCTAAAACCATTTACATAGTCAATAAGGTTCCGAGGTGGTTCCTCAGGCAAACAACCATCCTGCAACACTGCTAAAGGCCCACGCACCTTATGACCAAACACTAAGTCATTTGGGCTAAACCCTGTGCTTTCCTGCACTACTTCCCGAGCAGCTAGTAACAGCCAAGGTAACCCCTCCTCCCAATCTGCAGACAGTTCTGTACAGTATGCACGAAGCAAGGATTTTAAAGTTTGATGAAAACGTTCCAAAGCTCCCTGGCTCTGGGCACGGAACGCAATAGACTTGTTGTGTTTGACTTTAAGCTGTTTGAGAACCTGAGCAAATAAATGGGAGGTAAAGTTAGACCCCTGATCTGACTGGAATGTTTTTGGAATCCCAAATGTTGAAATAAATTGAGTTAACACTTTAACTACTGATTTTGAAGTAAGGAAAAAGCTGCTGGATATCTGGTTGCTTGACACATAACAGTTAATAAGTAGCTATGACCTGACTTGGACCTTGGTAATGGCCCAACACAATCGGTAATAAGATGCTCAAAAGGTTGCCCTACGGCTGGTATTGGATACAAAGGTGCAGGCTTTACAACCGGATTTGGCTTGCTTGTGCGCTGACACGTATCACAAGTTTTAAAAAACTGAGATACATCCCGCTTTAAACGTGGCCAGAAAAAATAACGAAGTATGCGATCATAAGTTTTACGAACACCCATATGACCTGCCACATCACCATGTGAAGTTTGCAACACTTTATTTCGCAAAGTAGTAGGTACAACTATTTGAAAGACTGGTTCTCCTAGACCCTGATCATAGTGTGGAACCCATTTCCTGACCAACAGCCCATCAAGAAGAAAATAACACTGAGCACTATTCCTCACCACTGAATCAGCAACAACTTTATCAAACAGATCAGCCAAAGTAGTATCTGCCTTTTGCTCAGCCATCAATGAATCTCTAGAACTAGTCAACTGTTCTGTCTGGAGTTTGACTTGCAATTCAAGACTTTCTGGCTTACTCTCAATCTCCTTACGATCGGCCGCGCGAGTAACCCCTCAAACTGGAAATACCTCAGGAGACACACAGTTTTAATCCGGAGATTCCCTTGCAGGGGACACTGAAGGTTGCTTCTTACAGATGTTTAGTTTGCCATCTGCCCACACCTTACTACCTGCTAAGTCATTCCCAAAAATCATGTGGACTCCCTCTACTGGCAACTGGGGTCTAACCTCAACATCTACATCACCCTCCACTAGACCACATTTTAGGGTAACTTCATGTTAAGGACAAGAGAATGGAACTAAACCCATACCACATACCATTACACAACGGCCAGTATCAGACTCTCCAGTGTCTCTTAAGATCTTGATTTTAACATTGTGGTTGCCATCTATCAGGGACACTACACCATCTGAAATAAAAGGCTGAAAAATCACATTGGGAAGACTGAGAATCAAACTCAACTAGTGGCTGAAACAGCTCACCCTGGAGGTCAGAGGCTGTAACAGGAGCTGCCATCACAGCAGGTTTAACTTGACCTGACTGTTTTGATTGAAAAGCAGAGGACAATCTTTCTTCCAATGTCCTTCAACTAAACAGTAGCGACAGGTATTAGCATTAACCGGTGCTTTAAGTCCTCCAGACACAAACTTCTGCTGAGGCCTTTGGAAAAGAAGCTCCAAAAAAAAGGTGACCTACTATTCCTAGGAGTAAAGTTATTTTCATGGTACATGTCACAGTTTGACTCAAAATGGCTTTTGTGTGTTAGCCTGTATTCATCTGCAAGGATTGCTGCATCACTTGGAGACTTAACTTTACATTCATTCGTGTATGTAGCAACCTGGTCAGACACAGATTTTTTGAACTGTTCTAACACAATCAAATTAGACAGACCCTCAAAAGTACTAACTTCCGAAGCTGTACACCAACGATTAAATGCAGGAGTCAAATCACGAAAAAACTCAGAATAGGTTTGTGAATCTAACTTTTTCCTGTAACGAAAACGTTGACGATATGCCTCTGGCACCAGCTCGTAGACCTTCAGAACTGCTGATTTAACTTTAGCAAAAACTTTACTGTCAGCTACACTCAGTGCTGCAAAAGCCTCACGTGCTTTACCTGTAAGTACACATTGCAACAACATAGTCATGTCCAAATCTGACCAAGCTCTAGCTTCCGCAATACGCTCAAATAAAGCAAAGTATGTGTCTGGATCTGACTCATCAAATTTAGGCAACAAACGAAGATTCTGTGAAACATCAAACTGTGGTAGTCTTTCCGGTCTATTAGCATTTCTCAATCGCTCTATCTCTAATTGCATTTGCAACAGTTCCCTCTGCTGCTCAAAAGTTAATGAAGGGCTAGACTGAAAACTTGCACCCTCACTACTAGCAGAGTGACTGCCAAAAACACCCATTTCCCTAAGACCCTGCTTTAATCTAGTTTTAACAGTCTCTTTAATTTTTTTTATCAACAATCTCAATCTGATAATGTTCAGCAATTTCAATGAACTGCTCCTTAGTACACAGCTCTAAGGCTACCTCTGAAGGAGCTTGAACAAAACTACTCAGAATGGAAGACATTTTCCTCAACCAATACAACTATTACAAATGCTCAAAAAAACACAACTCACCTGCTGTCAGTCTGGGTTCAAGGACAGGAGCCACACGCCACTATCCTCCAAAAACTAACTGGCCCTGGTCTTCGTGCAGTCACATGTGGTGGGGTTTTATGCACACAAAACCAGTGGAGTGGAAAAGACAACCAGAAACTGGCGGCCCCCCCATAACCACGGAGGTGCTCCCGAGCCGATGTAGGGGAAAAGGGAAAGGGATGCTCTACCCACGTTCACTGCCACCTAAAACAAAAACACCACGAGCCTCCTATGAACACTTGCTGATAAGCCTGAACAGAAGAGGACTCCCACCTGAACAAAACCCAGAAAAACCCAGAGTGAATTGCTTAGCTACCAAACTAACTGAACCAAAAGAACACATGGCTCTCAACGCTCTCTTCAACAAAATTGGCCCAACCAAAACATCCCATCAAACAAAGAAATGTGGCAATCTGAACTAAACTAACCCAAGTTAACTACTATCCCGAATGAGCCCCCGCCTGTGACAAAAATGAGGGGACACGAACAACAGGTATAGGCCAATTAAAAGTGTTCTTTATTATAAACCAAACTATTAACTTTAAACTAAGAAATAGGAATGAGGTGTGGATGTATCATAATGTAAGGTGTATGTAAAGTGCGTGAATCTGTGTGTGAACATGACTGAGTGAAAACTATACAAAACTACAAAGGAACAAACAAAACAGGATCATACCTGGAGGAGCAGAGAGAGAGAGAGGTGATTAGTGAAGCAGTTTTATACCCTGAGCCCGGGTGGCTCCAATCACTAACAACCCTCCTCTGCCTGCAGGAGGAACCGCCCCTGCAATGCAGAGGAGGGGCCGTGACAGTTGGAGACCCACGGGTCTTGGTTGGTTGGAGCCCTACGGGTCTTGGTTGGAGCCCTACGGGTCTTGGTTGGTTGGAGGCCCACGGGTCTTGGTTGGTTGGAGGCCCACGGGTCTTGGTTGGTTGGAGGCCCACGGGACTTGGTTGGAGCCCCACGGGACTTGGTTGGAGCCCTACGGGTCTTGGTTGGTTGGAGCCCCACGGGTCTTGGTTGGAGCCCTACGGGTCTTGGTTGGTTGGAGGCCCACGGGTCTTGGTTGGTTGGAGCCCTACGGGTCTTGGTTGGTTGGAGGCCCACGGATCTTGGTTGGTTGGAGGCCCACGGGTCTTGGTTGGTTGGAGCCCCACGGGTCTTGGTTGGTTGGAGGCCCACGGGTCTTGGTTGGAGCCCTACGGGTCTTGGTTGGTTGGAGCCCCACGGGACTTGGTTGGTTGGAGCCCCACGGGTCTTGGTTGGAGCCCCACGGGTCTTGGTTGGTTGGAGGCCCAGGGGTCTTGGTTGGTTGGAGGCCCAGGGGTCTTGGTTGGTTGGAGGCCCACGGGACTTGGTTGGTTGGAGGCCCACGGGACTTGGTTGGTTGGAGGCCCACGGGTCTTGGTTGGTTGGAGGCCCAGGGGTCTTGGTTGGTTGGAGCCCCACGGGTCTTGGTTGGTTGGAGGCCCACGGGTCTTGGTTGGTTGGAGGCCCAGGGGTCTTGGTTGGTTGGAGGCCCACGGGTCTTGGTTGGAGCCCCACGGGTCTTGGTTGGTTGGAGGCCCACGGGTCTTGGTTGGAGGCCCACGGGTCTTGTTTGGTTGGAGACCCACGGGTCTTGGTTGGTTGGAGACCCACGGGTCTTGGTTGGTTGGAGGCCCACGGGTCTTGGTTGGTTGGAGGCCCACGGGTCTTGGTTGGTTGGAGCCCTACGGGTCTTGGTTGGTTGGAGGCCCACGGGTCTTGGTTGGTTGGAGGCCCACGGGTCTTGGTTGGTTGGAGCCCTACGGGTCTTGGGTGGTTGGAGCCCCACGGGTCTTGGTTGGAGGCCCACGGGTCTTGGTTGGTTGGAGGCCCACGGGTCTTGGTTGGTTGGAGCCCCACGGGACTTGGTTGGTTGGAGCCCCACGGGACTTGGTTGGTTGGAGGCCCACGGGTCTTGGTTGGTTGGAGGCCCACGGGTCTTGGTTGGAGCCCCACGGGTCTTGGTTGGTTGGAGCCCCACGGGTCTTGGTTGGTTGGAGGCCCACGGGTCTTGGTTGGAGCCCTACGGGTCTTGGTTGGTTGGAGCCCCACGGGACTTGGTTGGTTGGAGCCCTACGGGTCTTGGTTGGAGCCCCACGGGTCTTGGTTGGTTGGAGGCCCACGGGTCTTGGTTGGTTGGAGGCCCACGGGTCTTGGTTGGTTGGAGGCCCAGGGGTCTTGGTTGGTTGGAGGCCCTTGGGACTTGGTTGGTTGGAGGCCCACGGGTCTTGGTTGGTTGGAGGCCCAGGGGTCTTGGTTGGTTGGAGCCCCACGGGTCTTGGTTGGTTGGAGGCCCACGGGTCTTGGTTGGTTGGAGGCCCAGGGGTCTTGGTTGGTTGGAGGCCCACGGGTCTTAGTTGGTTGGAGCCCCACGGGACTTGGTTGGTTGGAGGCCCACGGGTCTTGGTTGGTTGGAGGCCCACGGGTCTTGATTGGTTGGAGCCCCACGGGTCTTGATTGGTTGGAGCCCCACGGGTCTTGGTTGGAGCCCCACGGGTCTTGGTTGGTTGGAGGCCCACGGGACTTGGTTGGTTGGAGGCCCACGGGTCTTGGTTGGAGCCCTACGGGTCTTGGTTGGTTGGAGGCCCACGGGTCTTGGTTGGAGCCCTACGGGTCTTGGTTGGTTGGAGGCCCACGGGACTTGGTTGGTTGGAGGCCCACGGGTCTTGGTTGGTTGGAGGCCCACGGGACTTGGTTGGAGCCCCACAGGTCTTGGTTGGTTGGAGGCCCACGGGACTTGGTTGGAGGCCCACGGGACTTGGTTGGTTGGAGGCCCACGGGTCTTGGTTGGTTGGAGGCCCACGGGACTTGGTTGGTTGGAGGCCCACGGGACTTGGTTGGTTGGAGGCCCACGGGTCTTGGTTGGTTGGAGGCCCACGGGTCTTGGTTGGTTGGAGGCCCACGGGTCTTGGTTGGTTGGAGGCCCACGGGACTTGGTTGGAGCCCCACGGGTCTTGGTTGGTTGGAGGCCCACGGGTCTTGGTTGGTTGGAGGCCCACGGGTCTTGGTTGGAGCCCCACGGGTCTTGGTTGGTTGGAGCCCCACGGGTCTTGGTTGGTTGGAGCCCACGGGTCTTGGTTGGTTGGAGCCCACGGGTCTTGGTTGGAGGCCTACGGGTCTTGGTTGGTTGGAGGCCCACGGGTCTTGGTTGGTTGGAGGCCCACGGGTCTTGGTTGGTTGGAGGCCCACGGGTCTTGGTTGGTTGGAGCCCCACGGGTCTTGGTTGGTTGGAGGCCCACGGGTCTTGGTTGGTTGGAGGCCCAGGGGTCTTGGTTGGTTGGAGGCCCACGGGTCTTGGTTGGAGCCCCACGGGTCTTGGTTGGTTGGAGGCCCACGGGTCTTGGTTGGAGGCCCACGGGTCTTGTTTGGTTGGAGACCCACGGGTCTTGGTTGGTTGGAGACCCACGGGTCTTGGTTGGTTGGAGGCCCACGGGTCTTGGTTGGTTGGAGGCCCACGGGTCTTGGTTGGTTGGAGCCCTACGGGTCTTGGTTGGTTGGAGGCCCACGGGTCTTGGTTGGTTGGAGGCCCACGGGTCTTGGTTGGTTGGAGCCCTACGGGTCTTGGGTGGTTGGAGCCCCACGGGTCTTGGTTGGAGGCCCACGGGTCTTGGTTGGTTGGAGGCCCACGGGTCTTGGTTGGTTGGAGCCCCACGGGACTTGGTTGGTTGGAGCCCCACGGGACTTGGTTGGTTGGAGGCCCACGGGTCTTGGTTGGTTGGAGGCCCACGGGTCTTGGTTGGAGCCCCACGGGTCTTGGTTGGTTGGAGCCCCACGGGTCTTGGTTGGTTGGAGGCCCACGGGTCTTGGTTGGAGCCCTACGGGTCTTGGTTGGTTGGAGCCCCACGGGACTTGGTTGGTTGGAGCCCTACGGGTCTTGGTTGGAGCCCCACGGGTCTTGGTTGGTTGGAGGCCCACGGGTCTTGGTTGGTTGGAGGCCCACGGGTCTTGGTTGGTTGGAGGCCCAGGGGTCTTGGTTGGTTGGAGGCCCTTGGGACTTGGTTGGTTGGAGGCCCACGGGTCTTGGTTGGTTGGAGGCCCAGGGGTCTTGGTTGGTTGGAGCCCCACGGGTCTTGGTTGGTTGGAGGCCCACGGGTCTTGGTTGGTTGGAGGCCCAGGGGTCTTGGTTGGTTGGAGGCCCACGGGTCTTAGTTGGTTGGAGCCCCACGGGACTTGGTTGGTTGGAGGCCCACGGGTCTTGGTTGGTTGGAGGCCCACGGGTCTTGATTGGTTGGAGCCCCACGGGTCTTGATTGGTTGGAGCCCCACGGGTCTTGGTTGGAGCCCCACGGGTCTTGGTTGGTTGGAGGCCCACGGGACTTGGTTGGTTGGAGGCCCACGGGTCTTGGTTGGAGCCCTACGGGTCTTGGTTGGTTGGAGGCCCACGGGTCTTGGTTGGAGCCCTACGGGTCTTGGTTGGTTGGAGGCCCACGGGACTTGGTTGGTTGGAGGCCCACGGGTCTTGGTTGGTTGGAGGCCCACGGGACTTGGTTGGAGCCCCACAGGTCTTGGTTGGTTGGAGGCCCACGGGACTTGGTTGGAGGCCCACGGGACTTGGTTGGTTGGAGGCCCACGGGTCTTGGTTGGTTGGAGGCCCACGGGACTTGGTTGGTTGGAGGCCCACGGGACTTGGTTGGTTGGAGGCCCACGGGTCTTGGTTGGTTGGAGGCCCACGGGTCTTGGTTGGTTGGAGGCCCACGGGTCTTGGTTGGTTGGAGGCCCACGGGACTTGGTTGGAGCCCCACGGGTCTTGGTTGGTTGGAGGCCCACGGGTCTTGGTTGGTTGGAGGCCCACGGGTCTTGGTTGGAGCCCCACGGGTCTTGGTTGGTTGGAGCCCCACGGGTCTTGGTTGGTTGGAGCCCACGGGTCTTGGTTGGTTGGAGCCCACGGGTCTTGGTTGGAGGCCTACGGGTCTTGGTTGGTTGGAGGCCCACGGGTCTTGGTTGGTTGGAGGCCCACGGGTCTTGGTTGGTTGGAGGCCCACGGGTCTTGGTTGGTTGGAGCCCCACGGGTCTTGGTTGGTTGGAGGCCCACGGGTCTTGGTTGGTTGGAGGCCCACGGGTCTTGGTTGGTTGGAGGCCCACGGGTCTTGGTTGGAGCCCCACGGGTCTTGGTTGGTTGGAGCCCCACGGGTCTTGGTTGGTTGGAGCCCACGGGTCTTGGTTGGTTGGAGCCCACGGGTCTTGGTTGGAGGCCCACGGGTCTTGGTTGGTTGGAGCCCCACGGGTCTTGGTTGGTTGGAGGCCCACGGGTCTTGGTTGGTTGGAGGCCCACGGGTCTTGGTTGGTTGGAGCCCCACGGGTCTTGGTTGGTTGGAGCCCCACGGGTCTTGGTTGGTTGGAGGCCCACGGGTCTTGGTTGGTTGTAGGCCCAGGGGTCTTGGTTGGTTGGAGCCCCACGGGGCTTGGTTGGTTGGAGGCCCACGGGTCTTGGTTGGTTGGAGGCCCACGGGTCTTGGTTGGTTGGAGGCCCACGGGTCTTGGTTGGTTGGAGGCCCACGGGTCTTGGTTGGTTGGAGGCCCACGGGTCTTGGTTGGTTGGAGGCCCACGGGTCTTGGTTGGTTGGAGCCCCACGGGTCTTGGTTGGTTGGAGCCCCACGGGTCTTGGTTGGAGGCCCACGGGTCTTGGTTGGTTGGAGGCCCACGGGTCTTTGATGGAGACCCACGGGTCTTGGTTGGTTGGAGGCCCACGGGTCTTGGTTGGAGACCCACGGGACTTGGTTGGTTGGAGGCCCACGGGTCTTGGTTGGAGCCCCACAGGTCTTGGTTGGTTGGAGGCCCACGGGTCTTGGTTGGTTGGAGGCCCACGGGTCTTGGTTGGTTGGAGGCCCACGGGTCTTGGTTGGTTGGAGGCCCACGGGACTTGGTTGGTTGGAGGCCCACGGGTCTTGGTTGGTTGGAGGCCCACGGGACTTGGTTGGTTGGAGGCCCACGGGACTTGGTTGGTTGGAGGCCCACGGGTCTTGGTTGGAGCCCCACGGGTCTTGGTTGGAGGCCCACGGGACTTGGTTGGTTGGAGGCCCACGGGTCTTGGTTGGTTGGAGCCCCACGGGTCTTGTTTGGAGGCCCACGGGTCTTGGTTGGTTGGAGGCCCACGGGTCTTGGTTGGAGGCCCACGGGTCTTGGTTGGTTGGAGCCCCACGGGTCTTGGTTGGTTGGAGGCCCACGGGTCTTGGTTGGAGCCCCACGGGTCTTGGTTGGAGGCCCACGGGTCTTGGTTGGTTGGAGGCCCACGGGTCTTGGTTGGTTGGAGGCCCACGGGTCTTGGTTGGAGCCCCACGGGACTTGGTTGGTTGGAGACCCACGGGTCTTGTTTGGTTGGAGGCCCACGGGTCTTGGTTGGAGGCCCACGGGTCTTGGTTGGAGCCCCACGGGTCTTGGTTGGAGGCCCACGGGTCTTGGTTGGAGGCCCACGGGACTTGGTTGGTTGGAGGCCCACGGGTCTTGGTTGGTTGGAGCCCCACGGGTCTTGGTTGGTTGGAGGCCCACGGGTCTTGGTTGGAGGCCCACGGGTCTTGGTTGGAGGCCCACGGGTCTTGGTTGGAGGCCCACGGGTCTTGGTTGGAGGCCCACGGGTCTTGGTTGGTTGGAGCCCCACAGGTCTTGGTTGTTCGGAGGCCCACGGGTCTTGGTTGGTTGGAGGCCCACGGGTCTTGGTTGGTTGGAGGCCCACGGGTTTTGGTTGGTTGGAGCCCCACGGGTCTTGGTTGGTTGGAGGCCCACGGGTCTTGGTTGGTTGGAGCCCTACGGGTCTTGGTTGGTTGGAGGCCCACGGGTCTTGGTTGGTTGGAGGCCCACGGGTCTTGGTTGGAGGCCCACGGGTCTTGGGTGGTTGGAGCCCCACGCGTCTTGGTTGGTTGGAGACCCACGGGTCTTGGTTGGAGACCCACGGGTCTTGGTTGGAGGCCCACGGGACTTGGTTGGTTGGAGGCCCACGGGTCTTGGTTGGAGACCCACGGGACTTGGTTGGTTGGAGGCCCACGGGACTTGGTTGGTTGGAGGCCCACGGGTCTTGGTTGGAGCCCCACGGGACTTGGTTGGTTGGAGCCCCATGAGCCCTGGTCAAAAGTTGTGCACTATATAGGGATTGGGTGCCATTTTGGACATACTTACTGATCCCCTACCCGATACCCAACAGCTAAACCCTCTCTATCACGTCTTTGAGAGATGTATACTGATCCCCTACCCAGTACCCAGTACACCCAGAAATTCCTAAACTAAAATAATACTGTGATATGCTTTATCTTGGAAAGTTGAACACTCCTACTCAGGTATATGGATGGACAATGTTGTGTGTGAGACTCAATGTAAATAAGGAATTAGCAATAATAAAGTAAATGTAGATATCTTTTTAAAGGCCTATCATTTAGACTTGTGTTTCAGACTAGATTCGTCTATTTCAGATTAGATTAGTCTATTTCAGACTTGATTAGTCTATTTCAGACTAGATTAGTCTATTTTAGATTAGATTAGTCTATTTCAGATTAGATTCGTCTATTTCAGAATTGATTTGTCTATTTCAGATTAGATTAGTCTATTTCAGATTAGATTAGTCTATTTCAGATTAGATTTGTGTTTCAGATTAGATTAGTCTATTTCAGATTAGATGAGTCTATTTCAGACTAGAATATAAATCCAATGTTCTGGGGCTTTTTACGTACCGTTACTGTGTCATTGTGTTTAGCCTACATTAAATATAAATACCGTGAAGTGATATCCACTATCCACAAGGAGGCAGTAAGAAAACATTACCCAAGAAGTACCCTTTATATTTCACAAGGTCTTCAGTGTCCCTGCTCCACAAACTACACATGTTAACACACTGTTATTGAAGCAACAGTCCATTTTACTATTAGGAATTATGCACTCCCTGTTGCATGTGCGTTTTTCTCACGGGGGCTCTCAATTTATCCCCATTTAATCCGCCATTTTAATGTTGTAATACGGTAATTCAGTGAACACGTTGCCAGGCAAGTGAGAAAGTCACAAAGAACCCATTGAAACAGCCCCCTGTGCCACTAAATGTCGTAGAAACAGTCACCTCAATATTCGCCTTCCCCCGGCTCATGCCGAGGTGATCTTTGAACCGCTGGACCGCTTTCTAATCTCTGCAACTACTGATAGCATAGCCCTACTAGGATTCGTTCAGTGAACATCCCAGAACGAACGGAGTCGAATGTACAACAGGACCTCTCTTTATCATTGCAGTCCTTATTATAATGGGCATGTAACGGAAAGTTAAAGGAAATAGCTTTGGATCGGTGAACTCTTTGCTCCGCTGAAAAGCGTTCCTTCCGTTTTTCTGTAGGATTGTAGCATATTTATTTAAATGAAAACTCCATGCAGTATTTACACGTTTTCTCTTTAGAGCAAGCGACGCATCAAAACTTTCTCCAGCGCAACTCCAGGTTCAGTCCTCGCCAGATACAATGTATCACTTCAGATCTTTAGTTACGTGCGCGCTTCTTTTTATCTCGTTATCGAATTGTGTACAAGTGGACAGTAAGAAAGGACAAGGCTTTCTTGACGACATATTGCGGTTTTACGGTGAAAATGGCTCTATTTCGACAGCACACCTTGAACACTTTCTGCTGCTAATATCAACCAGAAGACCGGCTTTTATTGTGGATGAGGAAAACCCACTTATCAATTCTGAGGTACAGTGCGCCATATATTTATGTCCGTTTAACAACTTTCCTCCCAAAACAGTGTTTTTTCTCCCATGAATATTGTATTGATCTACTTATTCACTACTATTCCGCTAGCAGTCCTAACGATGACGTCACTTTCCTATGGTAATGAGGAAACCTTGAAAATAAAAGCCTGCATTTCAAAAAATTTCAAGGTGGATAAACTCATTCAAAGATATTACATTTGAATCAGTGTCGATTGTTATGGTGCTTATAAGCAAATGCAAGAAGGTATCAATCGAAAAAAAAATTGAAATACGTTTTTAAAAACATTATTTTAAGACCACTGTTGAAAAATACAATGTTCAGTAATTACTTATTCAGCACAATGTAATGCAATTAATTTTTATGGAAGCTTTTTGAGATAGTAAGTCATAATAATGAGATAATAAAAACGTACTATGCAATAGTAACCCAGCTAGCTCATTTGATTCCTTGGAAGTTGTTGGAACGTACAATTTTGGTTTCCCATTGGTTCTGGGAACGAAGCCATAAGTTTCTTGACCGGTAAAACTGAACTTTTTTCCCCAACATTCTGAGAACTGAAGTGAAAATTTGGCCTTTTTTGGAAACATTTATTCGTAGGTTGCAGGGATGTTCTACACCTTCTACACCTGCATTGCTTGCTGTTTGGGGTTTTAGGCTGGGTTTCTGTACAGCACTTTGAGATATCAGCTGATGTACGAAGGGCTTTATAAATACATTTGATTTGATTTGATATGATGTTCTGAGAACGTTTTACTCTGGTTCCTTGAAAGTTTTCCAGGGAGAAAAATTAAAATTATGAGAATGAAAAATTGTCTTTAAAACTTTCACCAAATGTTTCAATTAGACTTTTTATTAACACTGCTAGCTTCCAAGATGGAGCTAACATTTTAGTCTATTCAAACCAAGGTTTTTATAGTAAACTGAAACTAAAACACAAAATGATCATTAAAAAAAACTATTTAGTCAACTAAAATAAAAATAATTAACAGACCAGTTTGAAAAAATAAACTATACAGGGACCATCTTTGACTTTAAAATAAAATAAAATAAAATAAAAAACATCATTAATTATGTTCAATTAGTTTCACTCTAAATATTGGGTGACATTTTTATGGGATTTTCAACCTTTTTTTCCCTAATGGGGTTTTCAAGCTTCAGAATCTGCGGGTCACTTTGAGATTGACTTTAATTTAAAGGTAGACTCAGCGAGATGACGTTGCAAGCAGCAGCACCACAATTATTGGTTGCGTTCTACTGCTCGGACGTTGCATGCCATCAACCAATGGTTGCGTACCACATCATCGACTGTGCAGTCGGGCACCAGATTGCAATAGCACGCTGATGCATGTCATAGTATGCATTCTGAGAACCATATGGTTCTAAGAGCTTGGTCAGAGCGTGGTTGTCCTATGGTTGTTTTGCATACAACCTTCCCACAACGTTCTGGGAATGGTGCAGGATAGTTGCTTGGCTTTGGAACATTCTCAGCACATTTTAAGGAACTTGACAAACTTATTTTCTTTCTTGGTATTTCATTACTTTAACAGAACGTTTCCTAAAAGTGACATTTAATTTAATGTTTGGTAATGTTATAGGAATGTTCTATAACTGGTTTGACATTGGGAATGTTTTCAAATAGTTCAGAGAACGTTAAGAAACAACTGTATTCTGTGGGAATTTAAATACTTCCTACAGGAATTTAAATACTTCCTACAGGTTTCCTCATTGGTTCTATTTAAAATCATGTTCTCAGAACATTAAGAAAACGTTCCATAAAAAAACACAAGAAAACATTTAGTAACGTTCAAAGAACGTTCTAAGAATGTTATTTTTTTTTAAAGTATACGGTACATTCCTTTTCTCAGCTTAAAAAAACCTCTCTCTATCTTCTATCTTGTTAAGTGTGATCAGGTGTGTTGGCTAATTGGCCACACCTGATCTGAGTGCTTGTTTTCCTTTGAAATGTGGTCTGTTTGAATGGACTAAAATAAACAGCTTTTTATGAGTAAAAAGAAATCTACATGTTTATGTTATCTTTATGAGAAGGAGTCATCCAATCCAGTGGTACCTTACAAATAACTCCACTATTATCGATGTGGAAACGGACACCAGCTCATTTTACAGCCTTGTTACTACGGACATACGTGGGTTAGACCAGAAGATTACTTAAAGGTATTTATGGGTAATTACGTGGTAATAAATGATAAATGACCATGGATGTTCATTGATGTTTCTTGGGAATTACTTTGAAACAGCCTGGCATGACTGTATTCACAGCAACAAGCTGGTTCTTACTTGTACTTACCTTTGGGAATACAGTGTGTTACTACATATTCACAAAATGGAAGTATATAGTATATGGTACTAGTGGTGTGACTAGGTATTATATGGTACTAGTGGTGTGACTAGGTATTATATGGTATTAGTGGTGTGACTAGGTATTATATGGTACTAGTGGTGTGACTAGGTATTATATGGTACTAGTGGTGTGACTAGGTATTATATGGTACTAGTGGTGTGACTAGGTATTATATGGTACTAGTGGTGTGACTAGGTATTATATGGTACTAGTGGTGTGACTAGGTATTATATGGTACTAGTGGTGTGACTAGGTATTATATGGTACTAGTGCTGTGACTAGGTATTATATGGTACTAGTGGTGTGACTAGGTAGTGGTGTGACTAGGTATTATATGGTACTAGTGGTGTGACTAGGTATTATATGGTACTAGTGGTGTGACTAGGTATTATATGGTACTAGTGGTGTGACTAGGTAGTGGTGTGACTAGGTATTATATGGTACTAGTGGTGTGACTAGGTATTATATGGTACTAGTGGTGTGACTAGGTATTATATGGTACTAGTGGTGTGACTAGGTATTATCTGGTACTAGTGGTGTGACTAGGTATTATATGGTACTAGTGGTGTGACTAGGTATTATATGGTACTAGTGGTGTGACTAGGTATTATATGTGTCACGTTCCTGACCTGTTTTCTGTTATTTTTGTATGTGTTTAGTTGGTCAGGGCGTGAGTTGGGGTGGGCATTCTATGTTTTGTGTTTCTATGTTTAGGTCAGGTGTAATTAGCCTTATATGGTTCTCAATCAGGGACAGGTGTTTGACGTTTCCTCTGATTGAGAACCATATATAGGTAGGCTGTTCACACTGTTTGTTTGTGGGTGATTGTCTCCTGTGTCCGTATATGTTACCACACGGGACTGTATCGTTTGTTTGTAGTCTGTTCCTGTTCGTGAGTTCTTCGTTATATGTAAGTTCACATGTTTTAGGTCAGTCTACGTTCGTTTGTTATTTTGTAGTTTGTTGAAGTGTTTTCGGTTTTAATAAACTTCATTATGTCAAATTATCACGCTGCGTTTTGGTCCAATCCCTACTCCTCCTCTTCGTCTGAAGAGGAGGAGGACAACCGTTACAATATGATACTAGTGGTGTGACTAGGTATTATATGGTACTAGTGGTGTGACTAGGTAGTGGTGTGACTAGGTATTATATGGTACTAGTGGTGTGACTAGGTATTATATGGTACTAGTGGTGTGACTAGGTAGTGGTGTGACTAGGTATTATCTGGTACTAGTGGTGTGACTAGGTATTATATGGTACTAGTGGTGTGACTAGGTAGTGGTGTGACTAGGTATTATCTGGTACTAGTGGTGTGACTAGGTATTATATGGTACTAGTGGTGTGACTAGGTAGTGGTGTGACTAGGTATTATCTGGTACTAGTGGTGTGACTAGGTATTATATGGTACTAGTGGTGTGACTAGGTATTATATGGTACTAGTGGTGTGACTAGGTAGTGGTGTGACTAGGTAGTGGTGTGACTAGGTATTATATGGTACTAGTGGTGTGACTGGGTATTATATGGTACTAGTGGTGTGACTAGGTAGTGGTGTGACTAGGTAGTGGTGTGACTAGGTATTATATGGTACTAGTGGTGTGACTAGGTATTATATGGTACTAGTGGTGTGACTAGGTAGTGGTGTGACTAGGTAGTGGTGTGACTAGGTATTATATGGTACTAGTGGTGTGACTGGGTATTATATGGTACTAGTGGTGTGACTAGGTATTATATGGTACTAGTGGTGTGACTAGGTATTATATGGTACTAGTGGTGTGACTAGGTATTATATGGTACTAGTGGTGTGACTAGGTATTATATGGTACTAGTGGTGTGACTAGGTATTATATGGTACTAGTGGTGTGACTAGGTATTATATGGTACTAGTGGTGTGACTAGGTATTATATGGTACTAGTGGTGTGACTAGGTATTATATGGTACTAGTGGTGTGACTAGGTATTATATGGTACTAGTGGTGTGACTAGGTATTATATGGTACTAGTGGTGTGACTAGGTAGTGGTGTGACTAGGTATTATATGGTACTAGTGGTGTGACTAGGTAGTGGTGTGACTAGGTATTATATGGTACTAGTGGTGTGACTAGGTATTATATGGTACTAGTGGTGTGACTAGGTATTATATGGTACTAGTGGTGTGACTAGGTATTATATGGTACTAGTGGTGTGACTAGGTAGTGGTGTGACTAGGTATTATATGGTACTAGTGGTGTGACTAGGTAGTGGTGTGACTAGGTATTATATGGTACTAGTGGTGTGACTAGGTAGTGGTGTGACTAGGTATTATATGGTACTAGTGGTGTGACTAGGTAGTGGTGTGACTAGGTATTATATGGTACTAGTGGTGTGACTAGGTATTATATGGTACTAGTGGTGTGACTAGGTAGTGGTGTGACTAGGTATTATATGGTACTAGTGGTGTGACTAGGTATTATATGGTACTAGTGGTGTGACTAGGTATTATATGGTACTAGTGGTGTGACTAGGTATTATATGGTACTAGTGGTGTGACTAGGTAGTGGTGTGACTAGGTATTATATGGTACTAGTGGTGTGACTAGGTAGTGGTGTGACTAGGTATTATATGGTACTAGTGGTGTGACTAGGTAGTGGTGTGACTAGGTATTATATGGTACTAGTGGTGTGACTAGGTAGTGGTGTGACTAGGTATTATATGGTACTAGTGGTGTGACTAGGTAGTGGTGTGACTAGGTATTATATGGTACTAGTGCTGTGACTAGGTATTATATGGTACTAGTGGTGTGACTAGGTATTATATGGTACTAGTGGTATGACTAGGTATTATATGGTACTAGTGGTGTGACTAGGTATTATATGGTACTAGTGGTGTGACTAGGTAGTGGTGTGACTAGGTATTATATGGTACTAGTGGTGTGACTAGGTAGTGGTGTGACTAGGTATTATATGGTACTAGTGGTGTGACTAGGTAGTGGTGTGACTAGGTATTATATGGTACTAGTGGTGTGACTAGGTAGTGGTGTGACTAGGTATTATATGGTACTAGTGGTGTGACTAGGTATTATATGGTACTAGTGGTGTGACTAGGTATTATATGGTACTAGTGGTGTGACTAGGTAGTGGTGTGACTAGGTATTATATGGTACTAGTGGTGTGACTAGGTATTATATGGTACTAGTGGTGTGACTAGTTAGTGGTGTGACTAGGTAGTGGTGTGACTAGGTATTATCTGGTACTAGTGGTGTGACTAGGTATTATCTGGTACTAGTGGTGTGACTAGGTATTATATGGTACTAGTGTTGTGACTAGGTATTATATGGTACTAGTGGTGTGACTAGGTATTATATGGTACGAGTGGTGTGACTAGGTATTATATGGTACTAGTGGTGTGACTAGGTATTATATGGTACTAGTGGTGTGACTAGGTATTATATGGTACTAGTGGTGTGACTAGGTATTATATGGTACTAGTGGTGTGACTAGGTAGTGTTGTGACTAGGTATTATATGGTACTAGTGGTGTGACTAGGTAGTGGGTGTGACTAGGTATTATATGGTACTAGGGTGTGACTAGGTAGTGGTGTGACTAGGTATATATATGGTACTAGTGGTGTGACTAGGTAGTGGTGTGACTAGGTATTATATGGTACTAGTGCTGTGACTAGGTATTATATGGTACTAGTGGTGTGACTAGGTAGTGGTGTGACTAGGTATTATATGGTACTAGTGGTTTGACTAGGTATTATATGGTACTAGTGTGTGACTAGGTATTATGGTACTAGTGGTGTGACTAGGTATTATATGGTACTAGTGGTGTGACTAGGTAGTGGTGTGACTAGGTATTATATGGTACTAGTGGTGTGACTAGTAGTGGTGTGACTAGGTATTATATGGTACTAGTGGTGTGACTAGGTAGTGGTGTGACTAGGTATTATATGGTACTAGTGGTGTGACTAGGTATGGTGTGACTAGGTATTATATGGTACTAGTGGTGTGACTAGGTAGTGGTGTGACTAGGTATTATATGGTACTAGTGCTGTGACTAGGTATTATATGGTACTATGGTGTGGACTAGGTATTATATGGTACTAGTTGGTATGACTAGGTATTATATGGTACTAGTGGTGTGACTAGGTATTATATGGCTACTAGTGGTGTGACTAGGTAGTGGTGCTGACTAGGTATTATATGGTACTAGGTGGTGTGGACTAGGTAGTGGTGTGACTAGGTATTATATGGTACTAGTGGTGTGTACTAGGTAGTGGTGTGACTAGGTATTTATATGTTACTAGTGGTGTGACTAGGTAGTGGTGTGACTAGGTATGATATGGTACTAGTGGGTGTGACTAGGTATTATATGGTACTAGTGGGTGTGACTACGGTATTCTATGGTACTAGTGGTGGTGACTAGGTAGTGTGTGACTAGGTATTGATATGGTACTCCGTGGTGTGACTAGGTATTATATGGTACTAGTGGTGTGAACTAGTTTTTAGTGGCTGTGACTAGGTAGTGGTGTGGACTAGGTATTATCTGGTACTAGTGGTGTGACTAGGTAATGTATCTGTGTACTAGTGGTTTGACTAGGTATTATATGGTAGCTGAGGTGTTTGTGACTAGGTATTATATGGTGCCTAGTGGTGTGATAGGTACTATATGGTAAGAGTGGTGTGCATAGGTATCTGAGGTGGTACGAGTGGTGTGACTAGGTATATATGGTACTAGTGGTGGTGTACTCAGGTATTATATGGGTACTAGTGGTGTGACTAGGTAGTGGGTGTGACTAGGATATATGGTTACGAGTGGTGTGACTAGGTATTATATGGTACTAGTGGTGTGACTAGGTATTATATGGTACTAGTGGTGTGACTAGGTAGTGGTGTGACTAGGTATTATATGGTACTAGTGGTGTGACTAGGTAGTGGTGTGACTAGGTATTATATGGTACGAGTGGTGTGACTAGGTATTATATGGTACTAGTGTTGTGACTAGGTATTATATGGTACTAGTGGTGTGACTAGGTATTATATGGTACTAGTGGTGTGACAAGGTAGTAGTGTGACTAGGTATTATATGGTACGAGTGGTGTGACTAGGTATTATATGGTACTAGTGGTGTGACTAGGTATTATATGGTACTAGTGGTGTGACTAGGTAGTTGTGTGACTAGGTATTATCTGGTACTAGTGGTGTGACTAGGTATTATC
>NC_052334.1:2864472-2876972 GCF_016432855.1 Salvelinus namaycush
TGGTTACTAGTGGTGGACTAGGTTATATGGTACTACTTGTGTGTAGGTATTCCTCTATGGTAGACTAGTATGGTACTAGTGCTGTGTGATTATAGGTAGTGGTTGTGACTAGACTGTAGTGGTGTGACTAGGATTATATGGTACTAGAGGTGTGACTAGGTAGTGGTGTGATAGGTATTTTGGTACTAGTAGGTGGACTAGGAATATATGGTATAGTGGTGTGACTAGGTATTACTATGGTACTGTAGTGGTGTGACTAGGTATTATAGGTACTGTGGTGTGACTATGGTGTGACTTATTTGGTATAGTGGTTGTTGACTAAGGTAGTGTGGTGTTGTGACTATGTAGTTATTCTATAGTAGTGTGACAGTATTATGGTACTAGTGTGGACTAGGTTATTATATGGTACTAGTGGTGTGACTAGGTATTACTATGTTTAACTATGTGGTGTGACTATAGTGGTAGAGTGGTGTGACTAGGTATTATATGGTACTAGTGGTGGATACTAGGTTAATATGGTACTAGTGGGTGTGACTAGGTAATTATATCGGTACTAGTGGTGTGACTACGGATTATTGGTACTAGTGGTTTTATGTGTAGGCTAGTGGTTGTGAATAGGTATTATATGGTACTAGTGGTGTGACTCGGGTAGTGGTTGACTAGCGTATATATGGTACTAGTGTGTGACTAGGTAGTGTGTGGACTAGGATTATATGTACTAGTGGGTGACTAGGTAGTGGTGGGACTAGGTATTATATGGTACAGTGGTGTGATAGTATAGGTATAGTGGTGTGACTAGGTATTATATGGTATAGTGGTGAAGGTATTATATGGTACTAGTGGTAGTGACTAGGTATTATTAGGTATATGGTGTGACTAGGTAGTGGGTGACTAGGTATTATATGTACTAGTGGTGTGATAGGTTATATGGTACTAGTGGAGTGATAGGTCTAGTGGTGTGACTAGTTAGTGATGTGACTAGGTATTATTTGGTACTAGTGGTGTGACTAGGTATTATATGGTACTAGTGGTGTGACTAGGTATTATATGGTACTAGTGGTGTGACTAGGAATTATATGGTACTAGTGGTGTGATAGGCTAGGTGTGTGACTAGGTATATATGGTAGCAGTGGTTGGACTAGGTATTATATGGTACTAGTGGGGTGGACTAGGTATTATATGTGTACTAGTGGTGTGGCTAGGTAGTGGTTATGAAGGTATTATATGGTACTAGTGTGTGTGACTAGGTAGTAGAGGTGTGACTAGGTATTATATGGTACTGGTGGTGTGACTAGGTATGTATTATGTGTACTAGTGGTGTGACTAGGTATTATATGGTACAGTGGTGTGTGACTAGGTTGTTATGGGTACTAGGTGATAGGTAGTGTGTGGACTAGGTATATATGGTACTATGTGTGACTAGGGTTGGTGACTAGGGATTATATGGTACTAGTGGTGTGACTAGGTAGTTGGTGACTAGGTATTTTACTAGTGTGTGGTAGTGGTGTGACAGGTATTATATGGTCGGAGGTGGTGTGTAGGATTATAGGTTAGTGGGTGTGACTAGGTATTATATGGTACTATGTGGACTAGGTATTATATGGTACTAGTTGGTGACTAGGTTTATATGTATACTAGTGTGTGACTAGGTATACTTATGGTACTGTGGTGGACTAGGTAGTGGTGTGACTAGGTTTCTAATGGTACTAGTGGTGTGGACTATGGTATTATATGGTACTAGTGGTGTGACTAGGTATTATATGGTACAGTGGTGTGACTAGGTATTATATGGTCCTAGTGGTGTGACTAGTTTATGGTACTAGTGGTGTGACTAGTATTATATGGTACAGTGGTGTGACTAGGTATTATATGCTACTAGTGGTGTGACTAGGTATTATATATGGTACTAGTGGTGTGACTAGGTATAGTGGTTACTAGTGGATATGTACTAGGATTACTAGGTACTAGTGTGGTGACTAGGTATTATATGGTACTAGTGTGTGACTAGGTATGTGTGATATGTGTACTATGGTTACTAGGAGTGGTGTGACTAGGTATTAGATGGTACTAGTGGTGTGACTAGGATATGTATAGTGGTGTGACTAGTGGTGTGACTAGGTAATTATATGGTACTAGTGGGTGGACTAGGTAGTTGTGACTAGGTATTATTGGGTACTAGTGGTATGATTAGGATTAGTATGGTGTGGACTAGGTAGTGGTGTGACTAGGTATTATAGGGTACTAGTGGTGTGACTAGGTATCTATGGTACTAGTGGTGTGACTAGGTATATATGTAAGTGTGGACTAGTAGTGGTGTGACTGGGTAAGTAGGTTAGTGGTGTGACTAGGGATTATATGGTACTAGTGGTGTGACGTATGGTATTATAGGTACTAGTGGTGTGGATTAGGTAGTGGTGTGACTGGGTAGTTATAGGGTAACTAATGGTGTGACTAGGTATTTCTGGTTACTTACTGGGTGATAGGTATATTATGGTTACTCGTGGTGTGACTAGGTATTATATGGTATAGTGTTGTGGACTAGGTATTATATGGATAGTGGTGTGACACGTATTTATTCTGGTTACGAGTGGTGTGATAGGTATTTATATGGTACTAGTGGGTGTGACTAGGTATTTATATGGTACTAGTGGGTGACTAGGTTGACTATGAGTAGTGGTGTGACTAGGTATTATATGGTACTAGTTGTGGACTAGTGATTATATGTACAGTGGTTGTGGCAAGGTAGTGGTGACTAGGTATTATATGAGTGTGACTAGTGGTGTGACTAGGTATTATATGGTATACTAGTGGTGTGACTAGGTATTATTATGGTAACTAGTGGTTGTGACTAGGTATTATATGGTAATATGGTGTGACTAGGTATTATATGGTACTAGGGTTTGGTGGTGTGACTAGGTATTATATGGTATAGTGGTGTGACTAGGTACTCATATGGTACTAGTGGTGGACTACGGGTATTATACTGGTACTAGGTGGACTAGTATTTATCTGGGCTGTGGTGTGACTAGGTATTATTGGTACTAGTGTGTGGACTAGGTATTATAGGTTACTAGTGGTGTGAACGGTAGTGTGTGACTAGGTATATATATGGTACTAGTGGTGTGACTAGGTATTATATGACTAGTGGTGTGACTAGGGATTATATGGTACTAGTGGTGTGACTAGGATTATTGGTATATGGTGTACAGGTAGTGGTGGACTAGGTATTATATGGTTACTAGTGTGTGACTAGTCTAGTGGTGTGACTAGGTTATGGTACTAGTGGTGTGACTAGGTAGGGTGTGACTAGTATTATATGGTACAGTGGTGTGGGACTAGGTAGTTGTGGACTAGGTATTATATGGTACTAGGGCTGGTGTGGACTAGGTAGTGGTGTGACTAGGTATTATATGGTATAGTGTGTGACTAGGTAATTATATGGTACTAGTGGTGTGAAACTAGGTATTATATGGTACTAGTGGTGTGACTAGTATTGTTGTGTGACTAGGTTTATAATATTGTTGACTAGTTAGTGGTGTGAAGCGGTTAGGTATATCTTGTACTAGTGGTTGGGGACTAGGGTATTATTGGTAAACTAGTGGTGTGACTAGTATTATGGTACTATGTTGTGACTAGGTATTATATGGTACTAGTGGGTCGTGACTAGTATTATATGGTACGTAGTGGTTGTGACTAGGTATTATATGGGGTACTAGTGTTGGAACCTAGGTTATATGTACTATGGTGTGACTAGTAGCGGGTGTGACTAGGTATTTATATGGTACGAGTGGTTGGACTAGCGGTATTATATGGTAATAGTGGTGTGACTAGGTATTATATGGTTTCTGTGTTTTTGTTTTTGACTAGTTGTGTGACTAGGTAGTGGTGTTGACTAGGTTTATATGGTACTAGTGGTGTGACTAGTAGTGTGTACTAGGTATATATGGTACGAGTGGTGTGACTAGGTATTATATATGGTTACTAGGTGGTGTGACTAGGTATTATATGGTACTAGTGGTGGATAGGATTAATGGTACTAGTGGGTGACAGGTAGTGTGTGACTAGGTATTATATGTAAAGTGGGTGAATAGGTATTATCTGGTATAGTGGTGTGACTAGGTATTATATGGTACTAGTGGTGTGACTAGGTATATATGGTATAGTGTGTGACTAGGTAGTTGTTGACTAGGTATTATCTGGTACTAGTGGTGTGACTAGGTATTATTGGTACTAGTGGTGTGACTAGGTATTATATGTACTAGTGGTTTGTGACTAGGTATTATATGGTACAGTGGTGTGACTAGGTATTATATGGTACTAGTGGTGTGACTAGGTATTATATTGGTCTAGGCTGTAGGTTATGATAGTGCTGTGGACTAGGTATTATGGTACTAGTGGTCTTGTGACATATGGTAGTGGTGATGACTAGGTATTATATGGTACTAGTGGTGTGGACTAGGTATTATATGGTACTAGTGCTGTGTAAACTATGGTATTATATGGTACTAAGTGGTGTGACTAGGATATAATGGTACTAGTGGTGTGGGACTAGGTATTAATTCTGGTGTACTTAGTGGTGTGACTAGGTATTGGTGTGATAGGTATTATATGGTTACTAGTGGTGTGACTGGGTCTAGTGTGTGACTAGGGATTATATGGGTAATAGTGTGTTTTGTGGACTAGGTAGTGGTGTGAACTAGGTATTATATGGTACTAGTGGTGTGACTAGTAGTGGTGGATACGGTTATTATATGGTTACTGTGGTGTGACTAGGTAGTGGTGTGACTAGGTAGTTATATGGTACTAGTATGGTGTGACTAGGTATTATATGGTACTACGTGGTGGTATATGACTAGGTTATTATATGGTACTGATTGTTGTGACTAGGTATTATAGGTATAGTGGTGTTGGTGACTAGGTATTATATGGTACTAGGGTGTGACTAGGTATTATGGATAGTTGTGTGACTAGGTATTATATGGTACTAGGGACTGGTTAGTGGTGTGACTAGGTATATATATGGTACGAGTGGTGTGGACTAGGTTATATCGGGTACTAGTGGTTGGACTAGTGGTAGTTATAGGTAGTGTGACTAGGTATTATATGGTACTAGGGTGTGACTAGGTATTATATGGTACTAGTGTGTGTGACTAGGTATTTATATGGTACTAGTGGTGTGACTAGGGTATTATATGGTAATAGTGGTGTGACTAGGTAGTGGTTGTGACTAGGTATGATATATGGTATAGTGGTGTGACTAGGTATTATATGGTACTTAGTGGTTTGACTAGGTATTATATGGTACTAGTGGTGTGGACTAGTTAGTTGGTAATTAGGTATAGTTGTACTAGTGGTGGACTAGGTATTATATCTGTGGGACTAGTGGTTGACTGTGTGACTAGGTATTTATATGGTACTAGTGGTGGGTGACTAGGTTATATATGGTAACTAGTGGTGTGACTAGGTGTTATATGTACAGTGGTGTGACTAGGTATTATGGTTAGGGTGTGACTAGGTATATATGGTACTAGTGGTGTGACTAGGTATTATATGGTACTAGTGGTGTGACTAGGTATTATATGGTACTAGTGGTGTGACTAGGTATTATAGGTACTAGTGGTGGTAACGTAGTGGGTGTGACTAGGTATTATATGGTACTAGTTGTGTGACTAGGTATTATATGGTACTAGTTGTGTGACTAGGTATTATATGGTACTAGTTGTGTGACTAGGTATTATATGGTACTAGTTGTGTGACTAGGTATTATATGGTACTAGTGGTGTGTAGGACTGGTGCCTAGGTATTATTATGGTACTAGTGGTGTGAACTAGGTATTATATGGTACTAGTGGTGTGACAGTATTTATTGGTACTAGTGGTTGCTTGTGTGACTAGGATATGTACTAGTGGTACTAGTGGTGTGACTAGGTATTTATGGTACTAGTGCGTGTGATCTAGGTTATGGTACTAGTGGTGTGACACGGTGTGGTGACTAGGTATTATATGGTACTAGTGGTGTGCCTAGGGATATATATGGTACTAGTGGTGTGACTAGGTATTATTGGACTAGTGGTGTGCCAGTATGGTGTGGTGCGAGGCTATGTATATGGTGGACGTAGGTGGTGTGACTAGGTCTTATATTGGTATCTCGGAGGTGTGTTGTGACTAGTAGGTGTAGTGGTGTGACTAGGTATTATATGGTACTAGAGTGTGTGACAGGATATAGGTGTGGGTGTTGGGACTAGTAGTATATGGGACTAGTAGCTGTGACTAGTATATGATGGTACTAGTGGTGTGACAAGTATGGTGACTGATTATGGTCCTAGTGGGGCTGGTACTATGGTTAGTGGTGTGGACTAGTATTAGTGCGTACGAGTGGTGTGACTGAGGTATTATGGGTACTAGGTGGTGGAACGGTTGTAGTTGTGCTAGTAGTGTTGTGACCTAGGTATTATCTGGGTACTAGTGGTGTGGCGAGGTATTATTATCTGGTACTAGTGGTGTGATCGGTATTATATGGTACTAGTGGTGTGGGGACCTAGATCTTATCTGGTACTACGGGTGTGACTAGGTATCGATGGTACTAGTGCTGGTGACTGGTATTATTGGGTACAGGAGTGGAAGGTAGTGGTGTATATATATATGGTATAGTGGTGTTGACTAGGGATTATAGGTCAGTGGTACATATTATTGTATGTGGTGTGACTAGTAGTGGTGGACTAGGTATTATATGGTACTGAGTGGTGTGACTTATAGGTTAGTGGTGTGACTGGTATATATGGTACTAGTGGTTGGATTACGGTACGTGGTGACTAGCTTGTCTAGTGGTGTGCTTAGTAGGTGTACTCGTGGGTTATGTGTCCTAGGTAGTCGGTGACTAGGTATTATATGGATTCCAGTGGTGCACTAGGTATTATATGGATCGAGTGGGTGAGCCTACGGTAGCGTGAATAGGCTATGGTGGTGTGTGACCTATGGTATTATATGAGTGGTGTGCTATCAGTACTGGGTGGTGTGATAGGTGTATGTACTAGTGGTACTAGTATTGGTACTCGTGGTGTGACCTAGGTATATTGGTTATCTAGTGTGTGCTAGGTTTATTGGTACTAGTGGTGCTGCGTGGAATGTATGTGTGTGACTTAGGAATATTATATGGTACGAGTGGTTGTGCTAGGTCGTTTCTATATGGTACTAGTGGTGTGGAGGCCCTGAGTTGTACTTTATATGGTCCTGTGGTGTGACCGTTCTCTCCGGTATGTGGTGTAGCTAGGTACTTAACTATGGTCGAGGTGACTAGGCTGCCGTACAGGTCTACTACGGTCTTATATGGCTACTCAGGTGGTGTCGACAACGGTAGGTCGGACAGGCTTACCCTTTTTTTTAATGTTGTGGTGTCTGGGTAGCTGTACCAGGGTTCGATGTGAGTGCAATGTAGGGCGGTCATCGGGTATTGTTAGGCTACAGGTTACTAGGTTATCGTCGGGTGCTAATGGTACGGTGTATGTAGTGTTGTAGTTTATGTCGTGTGCTATTTATAAGGTACTAGGTGTGCTGTATGGGTGACTAGGTTTATGGTAAGTTGATGGTTTATAGGTAACGTGGTGTGCTAGTAGTGGTGATAGGTATGTATGGTAATTATCTTAATCGTGGTGTGACATTATGGTATAGTGATGTGACTAGTATTATATGTACTAGTTGGGCTAGGATCTAATGTCTGTTGGCTAGGTATTATATGGTACAGTGGTGTGACAGGTATTATTTGTACTAATGGTGTACGACCTAAGGGCTATTATAATGGTACTGGTAGGTGTGTGTGACTATGGTGTATTAGGTATTGGACTACGTGGGTGTGAATACGTGAGTGTGTGACTAGTTACGTATTATGGTACATAGTTGGTGGACTAGTAGTAGTGATATTATAGGTACTAGTGGTCGTGACGAGGTAGTTGTGTGCCTAGGATTATCTGGTACTAGGGGTGTGACTAGGTATTATTGGTTACTAGTGGTGTGAACTAGGTATTATATGGTACTAGTGGGTGTGATAGGTATATATGGTACTAGTGGTGTGACTAGGTATAATGGTACGAGTGTGGCTTTTGGACTAGGGTTAATAGGTATATATGGTACTAGTGCGTGTGGACCCTTTCTTTAGGAATATATGGGTATAGGGTGTGACTAGGTATTATATGGTACTAGGCTGTGACTAGGTATTATATGGTACAGTGATGGTATATACTTTGTACAGGGTGTAAAGGTATGGTGGACTAGGTATTTATGGTACTATTTGTTGTGACTAGGTTATTAATGGTACTAGTGGTGTGTACGTATTTATATGGTACTTAGTGGTGTGACTAGGGATTATCTGGTACTACGTGACTGTATATGACTAGGTGGATATTTATGGTACATGTGGGTCATATGTACTAGGGTGTGACTAGGTATTATATGGTACTAGGTGTGGATCGGTGGTGACTAGGAATATGTATATGGTACTAGAGGTGTGACTACGGTATTATATGGTACAGTGGGTGACTAGTACTTATATGGTACTAGTGTGTGACTAGGTATATTATGGTAATAGTGCGGAATAGGTTATATATGAGTATCAGTAATTGGTGTGCAGCTGGTAGTATATGATTATATGGGTGACTAGAAAACGTGTGTGGATTGTAAGTGTTGATGGGTATATATGGTACGTGTGAGTATGTCTAGATGGTGTGACTAGGTATTATCTGGTACTAGGGTTGTGACCCGCAGGTAGTGGATGTGCCTCGGTCTTATCTGGATACAGTATACAGTATACATGGTTAATATAGACAGTATACATGGTTAATATAGACAGTATACATGGTTAGTAAGACAGTATACATGGTTAATATAGACAGTACAGTATACATGGTTAATATAGACAGTATACAGTATACATGGTTAATGTAGACAGTATACAGTATACATGGTTAATATAGACAGTATACATGGTTAATATATACAGTATACAGTATACATGGTTAATATAGACAGTATACAGTATACATGGTTAATATAGACAGTATACATGGCTAATATAGACAGTGTACATGGTTAATATAGACAGTATACATGGTTACTATAGACAGTATACATGGTTAATATAGACAATATACATGGTTAGTATAGACAGTATACATGGTTAATATAGACAGTATACAGTATACATGGTTAATATAGACAGTATACATGGTTAGTATAGACAGTATACATGGTTAGTATTGACAGAATACATGGTTAGTATAGACAGTATACATGGTTAATATAGACAGTACACAGTATACATGGTTAATATAGACAGTATACAGTATACATGGTTAATATAGACAGCTTACATGGTTAGTATAGACAGTATACATGGTTAATATAGACAGTATAAATGGTTAATATAGACAGTATACATGGTTAATATAGACAGTATACATGGTTAATATAGACAGCATGGTTAATATAGACAGTATACATGGTTAATATAGACAGTATACATGGTTAATATAGACAGCATACATGGTTAATATAGACAGTATACATGGTTAATATAGACAGTATACATGGTTACAATAGACAGTATACATGGTTAATATAGACAGTATACTTGGTTAATATAGACAGCATGCATGGTTAGTATAGACAGCATACATGGTTAATATAGACAGTATACATGGTTAATATAGACAGTATACATGGTTACAATAGACAGTATACATGGTTAATATAGACAGTATACTTGGTTAATATAGACAGCATGCATGGTTAGTATAGACAGTATACATGGTTAGTATAGACAGTATACATGGTTAATATAGACAGTATACATGGTTAATATAGACAGTATACATGGTTAGTATAGACAGTATACATGGTTAATATAAACAGTATACATGGTTAGTATAGACAGTATACATGGTTAGTATAGACAGAATACATGGTTAATATAGACATTATACATGGTTAATATAGACAGCATACATGGTTAATATAGACAGTATACATGGTTAATATAGACAGCATACATGGTTAGTATAGACAGTATACATGGTTAGTATAGACAGCATACGTGGTTAATATAAACAGTATACATGGTTAGTATAGACAGAATACATGGTTAATATAGACAGTATACATGGTTAATATAGACAGTATACACGGTTAATATAGACAGTACACAGTATACATGGTTAATATAGACAGTATACAGTATACATCGTTAATATAGACAGTATACATGGTTAATATAGACAGCATACGTGGTTAATATAGACAGTATACATGGTTAATATAGACAGTATACATGGTTAATATAGACAGTATACAGTATACATGGTTAATATAGACAGTATACAGTATACATGGTTAATATATACAGTATACATGGTTAATATAGACAGTATACATGGTTAATATAGACAGTATACACGGTTAATATAGACAGTACACATGGTTAATATAGACAGTATACAGTATACATCGTTAATATAGACAGTATACATGGTTAATATAGACAGCATACGTGGTTAATATAGACAGTATACATGGTTAATATAGACAGTATACATGGTTAATATAGACAGTATACAGTATACATGGTTAATATAGACAGTATACAGTATACATGGTTAATATATACAGTATACAGTATACATGGTTAATATAGACAGTATACATGGTTAATATAGACAGTATACATGGTTAATATAGACAGTATACAGTATACATGGTTAATATAGACAGTATACAGTATACATGGTTAATATAGACAGTATACAGTATACATGGTTAATATAGACAGTATACATGGTTAATATATACAGTATACAGTATACATGGTTAATATAGACAGTATACAGTATACATGGTTAATATAGACAGTATACATGGCTAATATAGACAGTGTACATGGTTAATATAGACAGTATACATGGTTACTATAGACAGTATACATGGTTAATATAGACAGTATACATGGTTAGTATAGACAGTATACATGGTTAATATAGACAGTATACAGTATACATGGTTAATATAAACAGTATACATGGTTAGTATAGACAGTATACATGGTTAGTATTGACAGAATACATGGTTAGTATAGACAGTATACATGGTTAATATAGACAGTACACAGTATACATGGTTAATATAGACAGTATACAGTATACATGGTTAATATAGACAGCTTACATGGTTAGTATAGACAGTATACATGGTTAGTATTGACAGAATACATGGTTAATATAGACAGTATAAATGGTTAATATAGACAGTATACATGGTTAATATAGACAGTATACATGGTTAGTATAGACAGTAAACATGGTTAGTATAGACAGAATACATGGTTAATATAGACAGTATACATGGTTAATATAGACAGTATACATGGTTAATATAGACATTATACATGGTTAATATAGACAGCATACATGGTTAATATAGACAGTATACATGGTTAATATAGACAGCATACATGGTTAGTATAGACAGCTTATATGGTTAATATAGACAGCATACATGGTTAATATAGACAGTATACATGGTTAGTATAGACAGCATACGTGGTTAATATAGACAGTATACATGGTTAGTATAGACAGAATACATGGTTAATATAGACAGTATACATGGTTAATATAGACAGTATACAAGGTTAATATAGACAGTACACAGTATACATGGTTAATATAGACAGTATACAGTATACATCGTTAATATAGACAGTATACATGGTTAATATAGACAGCATACGTGGTTAATATAGACAGTATACATGGTTAATATAGACAGTATACATGGTTAATATAGACAGTATACAGTATACATGGTTAATATAGACAGTATACAGTATACATGGTTAATATATACAGTATACAGTATACATGGTTAATATAGACAGTATACAGTATACATGGTTAATATAGACAGTATACAGTATACATGGTTAATATATACAGTATACAGTATACATGGTTAATATAGACAGTATACATGGTTAATATAGACAGTATACATGGTTAGTATAGACAGTATACATGGTTAATATAGACAGTATACAGTATACATGGTTAATATAGACAGTATACAGTATACATGGTTAATATAGACAGTATACAGTATACATGGTTAATATAGACAGTATACATGGTTAATATATACAGTATACATGGTTAATATAGACAGTACACAGTATACATGGTTAATATAGACAGTATACATGGTTAATATATATAGTATACAGTATACATGGTTAATATAGACAGTATACAGTATACATGGTTAATATAGACAGTATACATGGCTAATATAGACAGTGTACATGGTTAATATAGACAGTATACATGGTTACTATAGACAGTATACATGGTTAATATAGACAGTATACATGGTTAGTATAGACAGTATACATGGTTAATATAGACAGTATACAGTATACATGGTTAATATAGACAGTATACATGGTTAATATAGACAGTATAC